>NW_024748832.1:0-35000 GCF_018991925.1 Homarus americanus
CCAAACAAAACAAACCATACAACCTCTTATGCAAGCTTGCATAGAATGTCAGGACTGTACTTTATAAAACCACTTAACTGAGGTGACCTCATAAACAGAAGACACGTTAAGTACTCTCACTACTAGCCTCACTCTGGCCAACCAAGGCTAAAACACGCTATGAAAACCAACACAAAATATTATTATTTTCCTCCAGAAGGGCGAGAGTTGGTATTTCTTCTGATATTAAAACTGAAATTTACGACACCCAACACGCCTAACCAGCTCCATTCTCATCGACTGATCCTCACTTTACCGAGTGTAGGTTTGTTCAAGCAGCGAGAGTGTTGACCAATAGGACGTTGCTGCTGAAACCTCCCTCTGCTGCTGTGAAACCCTCCCCTGCTGCTGGGGAGTCCCTGCTGCGCTGAAATCCCTGATGCTGTGAAACCCTCCCTGCTGCTAGAAACTCTGCTGCTGGGAAACCCTCCCTGCTGCCGCTGTGAAACTCCCCTGCTGCTGTGAAACCCTCCCCCACAAGGCTATGAAACCTCCCCTGCTGCTGTGAAACCTCCCCCTGCTGCTATGAAACTCTCCCTTGCTGCTGTGAAACCCCCAGCTACTGTGAAGCTCCCCACAGCATCAAACACCGTCTATCTCTTTCAATGTACTGTATTATACCATCACATTAAGACACCTCCAAGTCCGCATGTCCTGTATGTCCACCTAATGAGTCCGGGCCGAAGAGTTGAGTTATCCCTTACTAAAACTATTTAGCAGAAAACTATACTGTAAGTCATTCCCCGCCTCGAGTCACCAGTCCGTGTTCCCTATACGAGGGAAGGAAATAATACATCGTGATCTGTGTCTATTTTAGTGGCATAACTATTATTGTCCATTAGCATTGTCATCATTAATGATTTTCACTGTTATCGTATATACTTTAATTAGTATTATTATCTTTATTGTCATTATCACTATTACTGTTACCAGTATTAATATAATTACAATAATATAATACCTCAATAATAATAATAATAATAATAATAATAATAATAATAATAATAATAATAATAACAATAATAATAATAATAATAATACCACCATTATCACCATCAGTAGTAGTAGTAGTAGTAGTAGTACCTACAGGAGCCCGACAGGCCTCTATATAACAAGCTTCATGCCCAAAGAGGATATACCACCAGACAGTCAACTGAGGAATAACTAGGGGGACCCAGTCGCCATGGCAATGTATGCAATAGGTCTATCCAGGCTCTAACACACAATAAACTACAGAAACAACCAATGTCAGGCAAGTGGCTTATGCTGATAACCTTACAGGAGCAGGAAAAGTGGAGGACATCAAAAAGTGATGGGACCTGATAATATCACGTGGTCCACAAATAGGGTACCACCCAAATACCAACAAATCCTTCCTCATTGTGAAGCCAGAACACTATGAACGGGCAACGGAGGTGTCCGGTGGAAGTGAGGTCAAAATAACAAAAGTGAGGGCCAAAGACTAGGTGCGGTAATCGGCACGAACGATTTCAAAACCGAGTATTATAACGGGAAAGGTAAATGAGAGGGCAGTAAACCAAGCTCGTCTGATATTGCTAAACAGAGCCACATGCAGCGTTTCCCGCATTCACACCCATGGAGTCAAGCATCACTGGAATTACCTGATGCGGATCGCTTGTCTCTGATATCGACCCTCTCTTCGCTCCTCTTGAAGAAGCTTTCTATCAAGGTCAATGATTTTATCCCAACACTACTGAAAAGCCATTGTTTAACCCCAGCAGCAAGGTCACTCCCTTGCACTACCACCGAGATCAGAAAGGAATGGAATTGACTATTCCAGAGGAACTTGGCGCCACCAATATCAGAACTCAGCTCGCTTCCACGGCAGCCCCCGTTACACACATTACAGCTCAGAATGCAGCAAGTGTGGTGGATACCAATGAATTAAACAAGATTCGAACGTCCATTATGACAGAACGGCAGCACACTCAAAGTGATAAACATCAACAACTGATGCTGCAATTGTCAGATCTGAAAAAAATGGTGATAGTGCAGGAGGTGGGCGCCTCGAAATGGCTAACATTGTTACCTATATGCGCCAAAAGGTTTGAAATAATAAACAAGAATTCATGGTTATTGTTCTGTTGGGTATGGTTGGCCAGCAGGTTTGCTCAACGAATTATGCGGTGTGGCTTCCCCCTTTACTACATCGACCACGCTATGGTGTGCAAGAAAGGGGGGCTTCGTATGCATGAGATATGATGGAAGTAAGTGATCCCAGCAAATTTGTTGGAAGAAATCTGCCATGATGTCACGGTGGAACCGACCCTCCTCCCATTGGACGGTGAGTATTTCCACTACACGACATCAAACACATCCAATGGCTTTTCCATGTGGATGTCAGCACTCGAGGATTCTGGACGCCGACAGTGTGCCTTCTTTAACATAAGAATTTTCGACCCCATGGCCACATGTCACCATAACCTAGCTCTCGGCGCCGCACACAAGAGGAACGAGAATGACAAGAACAGGACGTATGGGGAGAGAATTCAAAATGTTGATCAAGGCAGCTTCACTCCTCTGGTGTTCATAACCTCTGGTGGGATGGGACCAAGTGCAAGATGTTTCTATGCTAAACTGGCCGAGGTGTTATCCGAACAAAAGCAGCAGCCCAAAAGTTTCTGGCAGTCTGGTTGAGATGTCAACTGTCCTTCTCTCTGCTTAGGTCTACATTGCTTTGCCTCAGGGGAACAAGATCTTCGGTCCCAAAGTCGACAGATATTGATTTTGAAGCAACAGTCAATAGATATGCGGTTTAAATATCTCAACACAGCTAAGGTAGCTGCTTTTGTATTAGGATATTTAATTTGAAGGCAATAAAATGGTTACCCGAACACAGCAGTCCAGCCTGTCACCTCTCTGCCCTTTCCTCATAAGAACTAGTTTCTTCTTCTGTATGGGACTAAAGCAGATGTCGGAGGCGGACGTAACTGTCGCCCAAATTGCGGAACACTATGCCGGGTAACAGACTGAGTCTGTGCTAGCCAGAACCAAAATTGCACTAGCTGTGATTGTGCGAGAAACAACCTCCATGTGTGGTTTGCAGAAAGGGAAACAATTGTCGGAACCCACATGGCAGGGAGCCGACACAGGAGGCCACAGGATATCGCCGACCCAACCGCCCGATGATACCCTAAATGGTAGCAGGAGTCTATTCAACCTGAAAATGTAGTACCAATAAACGCTGCTCCAATAGTAGCAGATGTCCACGAGGTGAATGAGAGACAGCCACCACAGTAGAATGGCATGTCGATGGAAAATGCGGACATGTTAAAGAAACTTACCAGAAATTGTTGTATGGTCGCCAGCAAACCTGTTTGAACCACCGCAAAGTGCCACCAAAGAAATGATTCGGGAGATGACTCGCCACAACCGAGTACCCTCAGGACTGCTTCCTTGCCCCTTAGCTCTTCAAATACTGGCATTACCACATCTATTCTGTCAGAGGACACGACAGCTGCACAAAAAGAAAATGTGGCAGCAATAAAGAGAAGATTGACAATGTGGCGAATGGGGCCCTTGATGATCTCCATGTGAAGCAAGAACACTGCAGAAGAGACTAAAATTTATAGGAGACGGAAAGCAAAACACCGATGACGTTGCAAGAAAGTTTGGAAACAAAATACGTGTGGGAAAAGTGTCTTTGGCGGTAAGATCTCTCACAGAGGAATCCTCTGGTGGGGTTCTGCCAATAAACAGAAAGACATTAAAACAACTGAAGGAAAACATCCCCTTGCAAGTGATGACAGAGGCATCAGGTTCCAGGGTGACTATATACCACCAAATGCTGTCCTGTTCGAGAAAATAACAGGAGGGATGGTGTAGAAAAAGGCACTGAAAGCTCAGGGAGGGGCCGGTCCTTCAGGTCTGGATGCAAACAGTTGAAGAGTCATTCTCAACACTAACAAGTTTCTTCCCAGAGCAAGTGATCTCTGCACTGCCATTGCCGCCCTTGCAAGAAAGCTAGCAACTTCGTGCTGCCAACACTCCTATGCTCTGACGGCTTGCCGCTTCATTCCCCTGGATAAGTCAAGCATCGCTGGAACTACCTGATGGACTATCCCAGATATCGGACCCCTCCTCCACCCTCTGGAAGAAGCTATCAGTGTCAAGTTCATTCCCAAATTAGTGAAACCCCCTGACTTAACCCCAGCAGAAAGATCACTCCAAGCACTACCACCGAGACTGGGAGGAATGGGATTGACCAATCCAGGAAGATTGCTGCCACCGAACATCAAAACTCAGTTAAGCTCACGGCAGCCCTCACGGACTATAGCTAAACCCGAACGCAACAGGTGAGGTGGATACCAGTGAAGTAAACAAGATTCGAAGGTCCATTACGACAGGGCAACAGACAGCCAAAGTGATAAGTTGCAGCAACTGATGCTGAAGGTACCGAAGAATTTGAAGAAAAAAAGTAGCTATAGCGCAGGAGGTGGGCGCTTCGAACTGGTTAACTACATTTCAGATAAGGGCAAATGGTTTCAGTCTCAATAAACAAGAATTTACAGATGCCATTGCTCTAAGGTACGGTAGGCTAGTAGAAGGTTTGCCCTCCCAATGCGTGTGTGGCTCTTCCTATGACGTCGATCACGCCATGGTGTGCAAGAAAGTGGGCTTCATATGCATGAGGCACGACGAAGTAAGGGATCTCACAGCAAATATATTGAAGGAAATCTGTCGTGATGTCAGGGTACAACCGACCCTCCTTCCATTGGATGGACTTCAAACACATCCAACAAGCCGTGTTGACCTCATTGCTCGAGGATTCTGGACGCGGGGACAGCGAGCCTTCTTTGACATCAAGATTTTTTTTCCCATGGCCGCATGTCACCGAAACTTAGCTCTCTATGCTGCACACAGGAGGAACGAGAACGACAAGATAAGGGGATACGGGGAGAGAATTCAGAATTCAAGGCAGCTTCACACCTCTGGTGTTCACAACCTCTGGTGAGATGGGACCAAGTGCAAGATGCTTCTACGCCAGACTCAGCAGGTGCTATCCGAACAAAACAGCAGCCAGTTATGTTACACAGATGAGATGTCGACTGTCCTTCTCTCTCTGGTCTGCTTGCTCTGCCTCAGGGAACGAGGCATCGGCCCCAAAGCCTACAACAGTTGCAGATATTGACGATGAGGCAACAGTCACCGAATGCCTCATAGATCTGCAGCTCAACTAACTCAACACAGCTAGGATAGCTATTTTTGTATTAGGATATTTAATCTTAAGGTAATAAAATGGTGGCAACATGGCTATTAGAGGAGGATGGAGGCCATTTTGATAAAAAAAAATAGTAGTTGTAGTAGCAGAACAACCATCACCATCACCTCACCATCACCATCATCATCATCACCACCATTAATTACCATCACCATTAACACATCCACACTGCTATCCATCCCCACCTTCTACAATAATTAAACTACCATTATATTCCCAATTAAACCCAATTTAAAGTAATTACCGTAAACAGGTGGAGGTGGGAGGCAGGTGTCAGGCCTCCCGCTGGTGACGTCACAACACCTCATTAATCATGGGGTGATATTCTTATAAGTCCACCACGACCATTCCCAGACACTAGGTAAATGGTGTGGCCAGGGGTGATGATGGGTGAGAGGGGCGAGTGGGGTGAGAGGGGCGAGTGGAGTGAGAGGGCGAGGTGGGTGAGAGAGGGGCGAGTGGGGTGAGAGGGGCGAGTGGAGTGGGGAATGGGGAGATGGATAAGTGCGAGGGAAGAGAGATGAGAGTGAAGTGAGTGGCGACTGAAAGGGTTGAAGGGAGATTTGTGAGAGGGATGACAGGTGATGAATGACGTATGAAAGAAGGATAAACAATGAGCAAGGATGATGGGATGATGATAGTAATGATGATGATGACGACGATGATAATGACGACTGACTGACAAGTGACGATGATGATGATGACGAATACAATGATGATAATGATGAGGACGAAGATGATGACGATTATGATGACGACGACAAATATGGGCATAATGACGACGACGATGATGACGGTTTGAGAGTGACAGCATAATGAGAATGAGAGGGAAATGATGAGAGCTGACGTCAATGATGAAGGAACTAGGGAGGAAGGAGGGGTGGGTGGAGGGGGGATAAGAATGATAAAATAATGAATGAAGAATGAAGGAAGAGAGATAATGAATGTCCAAGGATGATGAGATTACCTCCTTCTTTGGCTTGTGAGTCTCTGGGACCGTGAAGCCAGAACACCAGCCCCCCAAAAAATGAAAATCGATTTTTTTTCCTTTTCTTTTTATCAACTTGGATGCGTCTCACTCACTCACCCACTCACTCACTTCAGTCACTCCACTCACTCATTCATACTTAGTTCCTAAGTGCCTCCTCAAATCTCAGCATTCCCTCCTCATTCACTCACTCACACGCAATATAAAAACTTACACAAAAGAGTTAAATTTTGGTATTTGGCTGAAATCACTTCAGTCCAAGGAGTACAGTGGCCGAGTGGAAACAGCTCTCGCCTCTCGTCCTAAGAGTAGCTGGTTCGCGCCCAGAGCACCTCCAGTTCATTCAGCTGTGAAAAGGTTTCTTTTCATAAGGATGTAAAAGCGTTTGAGTGCAGTGCCGGCCAGAACCGATAATTCCGTATACATGTTTTTGTGGCACTACCCCGTCAAATAGGACCCACTTTCATACATCTGGTTCATAAAATCTGCATAAAAATGGGGTTGTGGTGTTGGTATTTTGGGCTAGATTGGAGAGAGAGAGAGATTGGTGATTCTGTGTAAAAGAATTAAAATTGACATAAAAATATTCTGATTTTCCCTTAAATATCAATAAAAAAAACTTTGAAATTCTTCCTTATATATATCGCCAATAATAATGAAATTATCCCTAAAAAAAATACACAAGAAAAAAAAACTATATTTTCCCCTAAAAGTCACTAAATACTAAATATGTCCCTGACTTTCCCCTAAGACCATACATAGCTCCCTTAAACAAAACGTCCCTATTCTGAGATGGTCTAAGGGGTGCTGGGGAAGGTGTATTCTACTATGCTTGAAGAACAGTCAGTATGTCCGGGGTCCAGAAGCCTGGGTGTATTGTGGGTTGTAGGGTGTAGGTTCAATATTGTGGGCTGTAGGTGAGTATTGTTCTTGCAGGTGAGTGTTGTGGGTTGTGGGTTGTGGGTGAGTGTCGTGGGTGAGTGTCGTTGGTGAGTGTCGTGGGTTGTGGGTGAGTGTCGTGGGTTGTGGGTGAGTGTCGTGGGTTGTAGGTTGAGTGTTATGGGTTTGAAGTGAATATTGTGGGTTGTTGGTAAGTATTGTGGTTGTAGGTGAGTATTGTGGGTTGTGAAGTATTGTGGGTTGTAGGTAAGTATTGTGGTTGTAGGTGAAATGTTGTGGGTTGTTGGTAAGTATTTGTGGTTGTAGTGAAATGTGTGTTTTAGGTAGATTGCGGTTGTGGTAAGTATTGTGGTTGAAGGTGATGTGGTTGTAGGTGAATTGTGGTTGTAGGTTGAGTATTGTGGTTGTGGTACATGTGTGTGGTTTTAGGTTGAGTATTGTGGTTGTGAGTGAGTATTGTGGTTGTAGGAAGTATTGTGGTTGTAGGTAAAATATTGTGGTTGTAGGTGAGTATTGTGGTTGTGGAAATTGAAATGTGTGGTTTAGGTGATGTGTGAGTTGTAGGTAAATATTTGTGGTTGGAGATGTGTATGGTTGTAAGTTGAGTGTGTGTTGGTGGTGAGTATTGTGGTTGTATGAAATATTGTGGTTTTAGAATAGGTTGTAGGTGAGTATTGTGGTTGTAGAGTTAGTGTGTGGTTGTAGGTAAGTATTGTGGTTGTAGGTGAGTGTGTAGTTTGTAGGTGAGTGTGTGGTTGTAGGTGAGAGTATTGTGGTTGTAGGTAAAGTGTTTGATTTAATTGATATTTGGTTGTAGGTGATGTGTGGTTGTAGGTGAGTATTGTGGTTGTAGAGTAAGTATTGTGGTTGTAGGTGAGTATTGTGGTTTATAGGTGATGTGTGTGGTTGTAGGTAGTGTGTGGTTGTGGTGAGTATTGTGGTTGTAGGTGAAATGTGTGGTTATGGTTACAATGTATGGTTTGTAGGTGAGTATTGTGGTTGTAGTGGTATTTGTGGTTGTAGAGTAGAAATGTGGTTGTAGGTAAATGTGTGGTTGTGAGTGATATTTGTGGTTGTAGGTAGATATTGTGTGGTTGTAGGTGAGTATTGTGGTTGTAGTTACAGTATTGTGGTTGTAGGTGAGTATTGGTTGTAGGTGATATTGGTTGTAGAGTAAGTATTGTGTGGTTGTAGGTGGAATTTGTGGTTGTAGGTGTGAGTATTGTGGTTGTAGGTGAAATGTGTGGTTGTAGGTGAAATGTGTGGTTGTGAGTGGAAATGTGTGGTTGTAGGTGAGTGTGTGGTTAGAGGTATGGGCTGTTTGTGAAATGTGTGGTTGTAGGTGAGTATTGTGGTTGTAGGTGAGTATGTGGTTGTAGGTGAGTATTGTGGTTGTAGTTACAGTAATGTTGGTTGTAGGTGAGTATTGTGGTTGTAGGTGAAGTGTGTGGTTGTAATTACAATGTGTGCGTGCTGGTTGTAAGTGAAATGTGTGGTTATGGGTGAGTATTGTGGTTGTAGGTAAAGTATTAATGGTTGTAGGTGAGTGTGTGGTTGTAGGTGAGTGTTGCTTGTTATAGGTTGAGTATTGTGGTCGTAGATGGGCATTGTGGTCGTAAGTAAACTGTGGTTGTAGGTGAGTATGGTGGTTGCAGGTTAGATAAATACTGCCTCCCACCACACCTGGCCAGAGAATATCCCACCCACAACACCACCAGGCAGGCTTAACCATTTGAGCGAGCGTCCATCTGTTACCTCCACGTACTGGCCAGGTGGACGGTGCAATAACTCACCACTTTAAATTCAACTACATCTAAAAAAAAAACTAAATAAATACGAATAATCTGTCTAATACCCAAAGTTTTTCTGTAAATTTTAATTCGTTTTTGTATAACGTCAGGAAAAAAAAAACTCGTATATCGTGGCCTCAGTGCCTGCTTTAATTCACCATTTAGATAAAAAAACATCGTGTAATACATAAAACAAAATATTTTCAAATAAAACACAATAAAACAGAGGATATGGAACAGCTGAAACACACAAAGGTGTCAGCAACCCACTGAAATACCCACACACACTGTACAGTAATTCAATGTTTGTTAACTGTGTGTGTGAGAGAGAGAGAGAGAGAGAGAGAGAGAGTCAATGACAAACAACCTTTTCTCAACACACAATAACACAGTTCATGACGACAAGAAAACGTCACATCCTTTGACCAATCATAATTTCAAGACGTCACGAGTACGTCACGTCCTCTGACATATCACAGAGCATATGAGTTGTTCCTTTACCTACTACAGTTGACAGTAAACAAATATGAACTCAAATTATTAGCACAAGTGGTGTTTAATTAGTTGGTATATTGGCTAAATAATTACCGTACATCATACGAATGACAAGAAGATGAACACTAAATGTATTATGAATCTGTGAACATGTACTGTACGTGACCATGACTGTAGTAGTGTGGGCACGAGTGTGGGCACGAATATCAGTGTGGGCATGAATATGAATGTAGGCACGAATATGACTGTGGGAACGAATATGAGTGTGGGGTATGTGTGACAAGAGTGTGGGTACTAACATGAGTGTGACAAGAGTGTGGGCACTAACATGAGTGTGACAAAAATGTGGGCACTAACATGAGTATGACAAGAGTGTGGGCACTAACATGAGTGTGGCAAGAGGTGGGCACTAACATGAGTGTGGGCAAGAGTGTGGGCACTAACATGAGGTGGCAAGAGTGTGGGCACTAACATGAATGTGGCAAGAGTGTGGGCACTAACATGAGTGTGGCAAGAGTGTGGCACTAACATGAGTGGTGAGCATGAACATGTGTGTGGCAACAGTGGGCACTAACATGAGTGTGGCAAGAGTGTGGGCACTAACATGAGTGTGGCAAGAGTGAGGGCAATTCACCATGAGTGTGGCAAGAGGGCACTAACATAAAGTGTGGCAAGAGGTGGGCACTAACATGAGTGTGGCAAGAGTGTGGGCACTAACATGAGTGTGGCAAGAGTGTGGGCACTAACATGAGTGTGAGCATGAACATATGTGTGGCAACAGTGTGGGTACTAACATGAGTGTGGCAAGAGTGTGGGCACTAACATGAGTGTGGCAAGGAGTGTGGGTACTAACATGAGTGTGACGAGAGTGTGGGCACTAACAATGAGTGTGTAAGGGGGACACTAACATGAGTGTGACAAGAGTGTGGGCACTAACATGAGTGTGACAAGAGTTTGGGCACTAACATGAATGTGAGTATGAACATGAGTGTGGCAAATAAGGGCACTAACATGAGTGTGGCAAGAGTGTGGGTACTAACATGAGTGTGACGAGAGTGTGGGTGCATAACATGAGTGTGACAAGAGTGTGGGCACGACCATGAGTGTGGGCACTAACATGAGTGTGACGTGTGTCACTAACATGAGTGTGGGCACTAACATGAGGTGACAAGAGTGTGGCACTAACATGAGTGTGTTCACTAACATGAGTGTGATATAAACATGAGTGACAAAAGTGTGGGCACTAACATGAGTATGACAAGAGTGTGGACACTAACATGAGTGTGACGAATGTGAACACTAACATGAGGTGACACTAACATGAGCGTGACAAGAGTGTGGACACTAACATGAATGTGGCAAGAGTGTGGGCACTAACATGAGTGTGACAAGAGTGTGGGTACTAACATGAGTGTGACGAGGGATAACATGAGTGTGACAAGAGTGTGGACATAACATGAGGTGGGCACTAACATGAGGTGATAAGAGTGTGGTCACTGACATGAGTGTGGGCACTAACATGAGTGTGACAAGGTGACTACATGAGGAGGACACTAACATGAGTGTGTTCACTAACATGAGTGTGACAAGAGTGTGGACACTACGAGGTGGGTACTAACATGATGTGGTATAAACATGAGTGTGACAAAGTGTGGGCACTAACATGAGTGTGACAAGAGTGTGGACACTAACATGAGTGTGACAAGAGGTGAACACTAACATGAGTGTGACACTAACATGAGGTGACAAGAGTGTGATACCTAACATGAGTGTGGGGTATAAACATGGTGACAAGAGTGTGACACTAACATTGAGTGTTCACAACATGAGGTGACAAGAGTGTGGACACTAACATGAGTGTGGCACTAACATGAGTGTGACAAGAGTGGACACTAACATGAGTGTGACAAGAGTGTGACACTAACATGAGTGTGGCACTAACATGAGTGTGACAAGAGTGTGACACTAACATGAGTGTGACAAGAGGTGGACACTAACATGAGTGTGTCTACTAACATGAGTGTGACAAGAGTGGGCACTAACATGAGGGTACTAACATGAGTGTGACAAGAGTGTGACACTAACATGAGTGCAAAGAGTGTGACAAGAGTGTGGGCAACTAACATGAGTGTGACAAGAGTGTGACACTAACTGAGTGTGACAAGAGTGTGGACACTAACATGAGGTGGGGTATAAACATGAGTGTGACAAGAGTGTGACACTAACATGAGTGTGACAAGAGTGTGGACACTAACATGAGTGTGGGTATAAACATAGTGTGACAAGAGTGTGTCACTAACATGAGTGTGACAAGAGTGTGGACACTAACATGAGTGTGACAAGAGTGGACACTAACATGAGTGTGACAAGAGTGTGACACTAACATGAGGTGACAAGAGTGTATAAACATGAGTGGGTTAAACATGAGTGACAAGAGTGGACACTAACATGAGTGTGGGAAAAGAGTGTGGGCACTAACATGAGTGTGGGCCTAACATGAGTGTGACAAGAGTGTGGACACTAACATGAGTGTGACAAGAGTGTGGACACTCAACATGAGTGTGACAAGAGTGTGGCACTAACATGAGTGTGGGTACTAACATGAGTGTGACAAGAGGTGACACTAACATGAGTGTGACAAGAGTGTGACACTAACATGAGTGTGACAAGAGTGTGGACACTAACATGAGGTAAGAGTGTGGACACTAACATGAGTGTGGGTATAAACATGAGTGTGACAAGAGTGTGGACACTAACATGAGTGTGACAAGAGTGTGACACTAACATGAGTGTGACAAGAGGTGGGCACTAACATGAGGTACATGAGGTGACAAGAGTGTGGAACTAACATGAGTGTGGTATAAACATGAGTGTGACAAGAGTGTGGACACTAACATGAGTGTGACAAGAGTGTGTGGACACTAACATGAGTGTGGGTATAAACATGAGAGTGGACACTACATGAGTGTGTGTCACTAACATGAGTGTGACAAGAGTGTGACACTAACATGAGTGTGGGCAACATGAGTGTGACAAGAGTGTGGGACACTAACATGAGTGTGGGTATAAACATGAGTGTGACAAGAGGTGGACACTAACATGAGTGTTACAACATGAGTGACATGGGACTAACATGAGTGTGACAAGAGTGTGGACACTAACATGGTGAGAGTGTGGACACTAACATGAGTGTGACAAGAGTGTGGACACTAACATGAGTGTGACAAGAGTGTGCACTACAGAGTGTGACACTAGAGTGTGGGACAAACATGAGGACAAGAGGTGGACACTAACATGAGTGTGGGTATAAACATGAGGTGACAAGAGTGTGGACACTAACATGAGTGTGACAAGAGTGTGGACACTATGAGTGTGACAAGAGTGTGAAACTAACATGAGTGTGGGTATAAAAACATGAGTGTGACAAGAGGTGGACACTAACATGAGTGTGACAAGAGTGTGGACACTAACATGAGTGTGGGGTATAAACAGAGTGTGACAAGAGTGTGGGACACTAACATGAGTGTGACAAGAGTGTGGACACTAACATGAGTGTGACAAGAGTGTGGACACTAACATGAGTGTGACAAGAGTGTGGACACTAACATGAGTGTGACAAGAGTGTGGGCACTAACATGAGTGTGAAACATGAGTGTGGGATAACATGAGTGTGGAGGCACTAACATGAGTGTGACAAGAGTGTGGACACTAACATGAGTGTGACAAGAGTGTGGACACTAACATGAGTGTGACAGAGTGTGGACACTAACATGGAGTGTGGGTATAAACATGAGTGTGACAAGGTGTGGACACTAACATGGTGTGACAAGAGTGTGGGCACTAACATGAGTGTGACAGAGTGTGGACACTAACATGGGTGTGACAGAGTGGACAGTAACATGGTGTGGGTATAAACATGAGTGTGACAAGACTGTGTTCACTAACATGAGTGTGACAAGGTGTGGACACTAACATGATGTGGACACTAACATGAGTGTGGGCACTAACATGAGTGTGGGTACTAACATGAGTGTGACAAGGTGTGGACACTAACATGAGTGTGGGCACTAACATAGTGTGACAAGGTGTGGACACTAACAAGAGTGTGGGCACTAACATGAGTGTGACAAGACTGTGGGCACTAACATTAGTGTGACAAGAGTGTGGACACTAACATGAGTGTGGACACTAACATGAGGTGTGGGCACTAACATGAGTGTGGGTACTAACATGAGTGTGACAGGTGTGGACACTAACATGGTGTGGGCACTAACATGAGTGTGACAAGGTGTGGGCACTAACATGAGTGTGGGCATAAATATGGTGTGACAAGGTGGGCATAACATGAGTGTGACAAGGTGTGGACACTAACATGAGTGTGACAAGAGTGTGGACACTAACATGGTGTGGGTATAAACAGAGTGTGACAAGAGTGTGGACACTAACATGAGTGTGACAAGAGTGTGGGCACTAACATGAGTGTGACAAGTGTGGACACTAACATGAGTGTGACAAGAGTGTGGGCACTAACATGAGTGTGGGTATAAACATGCGTGTGACAAGTGTGGACACTAACATGAGTGTGACAAGAGTGTGGACACTAACATGAGTGTGACAAGAGTGTGGACACTAACATGAGTGTGGGCATAACATGAGTGTGACAAGAGTGTGTTCACCAACATGAGTGTGACAAGAGTGTGGACACTAACATGGTGTGAAAGAGTGTGGACACTAACATGAGTGTGACAAGAGTGTGACACTAACATGAGTGTGGGTATAAACATAGTGTGACAAGAGTGTGGACACTAACATGGGTGTGACAAGAGTGTGGACACTAACATGAGTGTGACAAGAGTGGACACTAACATGAGTGTGACAAGAGTGTGGACACTAACATGAGTGTGACAAGAGTGTGGACATGAGTGTGACAAGAGTGGACACTAACATGAGTGTGACAAGAGTGTGGACACTAACATGAGTGTGACAAGTGTGGACACTAACATGGTGTGTTCACTAAAATGAGTGTGACAAGAGTGTGGACACTAACATGAGTGTGTTCACTAACATGAGTGTGACAAGAGTGTGGACACTAACATGAGTGTGACAAGAGTGTGATCACTAACATGAGTGTGACAAGAGTGTGGACACTAACATGAGTGTGTTCACTAACATGAGTGTGACAGAGTTGGACACTAACATGAGTGTGACAGAGTGTGGACACTAACATGAGTGTGACAAGGTGTGGACACTAACATGAGTGTGGGTATAATGTGAGTGTGACAAAGTGTGGACACTAACATGAGTGTGACAAGAGTGTGGACACTAACATGAGTGTGTTCACTAACAAGTGTGACAAGAGTGTGGACACTAACATGAGTGTGACAAGTGTGGACACTACCATGAGTGTGACAAGAGTGTGGACACTAACATGAGTGGGGTATAAACATGAGTGTGACAAGAGTGTGGACACTTACAGAGTTTGTTCACTAACATGAGTGTGACAGAGTGTGGACACTAACATGAGTGTGGCAAGAGTGTGGACACTAACATGAGTGTGACAAGAGTGTGACTAACATGATGAGCAGAGTGTGGACACTAACATGAGTGTGACAAGTGTGGGCACTAACATGGGTGTGACAGAGTGTGGACACTAACATGAGGTGTGACAAGAGTGTGGGCACTAACATGAGTGTGACAAGAGTGTGGACACTAACATGAGTGTGACAAAGTGTGGACATAACATGAGTGTGACAAGGTGTGGACACTAACATGAGTGTAACAAGGTGTGGGCACTAACATGAGTGTGACAAGGTGTGAACACTAACATGAGTGTGACAAGAGTGTGGACACTAACATGAGTGTGACAAGAGTGTGGACACTAACATGAGGTGTGGTATAAACATGAGTGTGACAAGAGTGTGTTCACTAACATGAGTGTAACAAGAGTGTGGACACTAACATGAGTGTGACAAGAGTGTGGACACTAACATGAGTGTAATAGGTGTGGACACTAACATGAGTGTGACAAGAGTGTGGACACTAACATGAGTGTGGGCACTAACATGAGTGTGACAAGACTGTGGGCACTAACATGAGTGTGACAGAGTGTGGACACTAACATGAGTGTGTTCACTAACATGGTGTGGGTATAAACATAGATGTGACAAGACTGTGGGCACTAACATGAGTGTGACAGAGTGTGGACACTAACATGAGTGTGGGCACTAACATGAGTGTGACAAAGGTGTGGACACTAACATGAGTGTGGTATAAACATGAGTGTGACAAGAGTGTAGGCACTAAAATGAGTGTGTTCACTAACATGAGTGTGGGTATAAACATGAGGTGTGACAAGACTGTGGGCACCATGAGTGTGACAAGACTGTGGGCACTAACATGAGTGTGTTCACTAACATGAGTGTGACAGAGTTTGGACACTAACATGAGTGTGGGCACTAACATGAGTGTGTTCACTAACATGAGTGTGACAAGAGTGTGGACACTAACATGAGTGTGGGTACTAACATGAGTGTGGGTATAAACATGAGTGTGAGAAGACTGTGGGCACTAACATGAGTGTGTTCACTAACATGAGTGTGACAAGAGTTTGGACACTAACATGAGTGTGGGTACTAACATGAGTGTGACAAGAGTGTGGGTACTAACATCAGTGTGACAAGAGTGTGGGTATGAACATGGGTGTGACATGAGTGTGGTCACAGACAAGGGTGTGGGCACGGATAAGAGTGTGGGCACAGACAAGAGTGTGGGCACGGACAAGAGTGTGGGCACGGATAAGAGTGTGGGCACAGACAAGAGTGTGGTCACAGACAAGGGTGTGGGCACGGATAAGAGTGTGGGCACAGACAAGAGTGTGGGCACGGACAAGAGTGTGGGCACAGATAAGAGTGTGGGCACAGACAAGGTGTGGGCACGGATAAGAGTGTGGGCACAGACAGAGTGTGGGCACAAATGAGTGTGGGCACAGACAAGGTGTGGGCACAGACAAGGAGTGTGGGCACGGATAAGAGTGTCAAAAAAGGAGGAACAGTACCTTGAAGTTGTCGCCATGTTTGGAGGATAGCATGTGGGCCACCTCCCGGAGGTGCAGGGTGTAGGTGGCGTCGTCAGGGGTGGGAGGGAAGGCCAGGGAGATGATCCGCTCCGTCACGTACACAACGTCCATCTTGGGGCCTCCTCCTCCTCCCTCCACCCCAACCCCGCCACCACCGGGCCCTGCCATCAGTCGGGTCAGCCGGGCCGCCGACTGGGTCTGTAAAAAATATAGAAGAAAATTGTTACCTTCCGCCATAATGAGGTGAGGAGATGAGGTGATGTGAGGAGGTGAGGTGAAGTGAGATGGGGCTGTGAGAAGTGGGATGAGGAGGTAAGGTGAGATAAGGTGAGGTGAGATAAGGTGAGGTGAGATAAGGTGAAGTGGTGAGAAGTGAGATGAGTAGGTAAGATGAGGTGAGGAGGTGAGGTGAGGAGGTGAGAAGTGAGGTAATTGGGTAAGAAGTGAGCTGAGGATGTGAGGTAAAGTTAGCTTAAGTTTGGTTAGGTTAGGTTAGGCTAGGGTGAATTAGGTTAAGTTTGGTTAGGTTAGTTAATTGTTAGCTTAGGTTAGGTTAGATTAGGTTAGGTTAAGTTAGGCTAGGTTATTGTTAGGTTAGGTTAGGTTAGGTTAGGTTAGGTTAGGTTAGCGTTGGAGCGGTTAATCTTGGAATGAAAGAAGTTGGGGTGTCCATTCTTCAGGTGAGTCGGAGACCTCATCACTCCCCTGCCAGCCCCGCCAACATGAAGGCTGTGTGTCCCAGTGTCTGTCAGCGGGCGGGTATATTTGGGGTCCGCTGGTGAAGGCAAGAGAATGAATCTTTGGGCTGGAATGAAGAGGAGAAAGACGAGGAAGATGAGGGAGGAGGAGGGAGAGAAGAGAAGAAGAGTGGCTTCCAGAACAAGAGTTTGGGATGACGTGAAGAAAAATATAAGGGAGATGGTAAGAAGAGAATAAATCTTGGTGATGTAAGGAAGAGGAGGAGGAGGAAGGGGAGGTAGAGTATGAGGAAGAGGAGGAGGGAGGAGGAGGAGGAGAAAGAGGAGGAGGGAGAAGAAAGGAGGAGGAGGTGGAGAAATAGGAGGAGGAGGAGATGTTTAAGACAAGAGTTAGGGATTAGTGGGAATAAATCGGAGATCCAGAAAACAGTGAATAAATCTTAAGGTCTGGAAGAAGGAAAAAACATATCTTATAAATGAGTTGGTGAATAAATTAAAGGGTTTCCGTGTTAAAGTGAAATAAATCCTGGCAATGGGCTGACGGAAGGAATATTTCCTCAAGTCGAGGAACAGACGACGAATAAATCCCAAGACTGAATAAATCACACGTCTGAATGAATCCCAAGACTGAATAAATCCAAAGACTGAATAAATCCCAAGACTGAATAAATCCAAAGCCTGAATAAATCCCAAGACTGAATTTTTCGCGTGTTGAAAAAAAAAAGACTTTATTTTAATATGGAAAAGAAAAGAACAAATTCTCAGTCTGGGATTAAGACCAAAAATAAAACTGAAATGAAACGAAAGAAAGAATAAATTATGTAATACCAGAAACAATTAACCCACTGTAGTTTAGTGTATCGCCAGTACTGTATTTCCCTGTACCTGTATTTTTCTCTGTATTCTGTGCTGCAAAAACGTTCTTGTTAAGCCGAGTACAATATCCCCTTTAGCTGTACCCGACTCTGCTGTCCTGGCAACTGTACTTTCCACTGTTCACGTTACAGTATCTAGCTGTAACTACATTAACCTGTATCAACATAACTGTAATAGCCAACCATTACATTATATGGCACCTGCAGTCAAATTCATCGAGCACTGTATTCACCTGCACCTAACACAACTGTAATACCCGTCAATTACTGTATTCAAACGGTATCTGATACTACTGTAACACCCATAATAAAGTAACAACTAACAAATATTGTATTAACCTGTACTTAACACTACTAAAGTACATAATAAGTCCTGTATTAAACTACAGTAATCTATTTTCCATCAGATTTTGTATTAACTCTTGTATTTTTACCTGATTTAACTCTTCACCTACTGTGTACACCTAACTACAATAAGTAACGTCAGCCCGCGTCCCACTGTTACTGGCTACTGTAATTAAGGTGTAACTGGTGGGTGTGGTGGGTGTGGGTGGTGGGTGTGGTGGTGAGGGTGGTGGCTGTGGCTACGTACAGACCCCCAGCTTCCGTCAGAACGTTTTACAACACGTCGATACTGAGATGTTTACATTCTGAGAGACATACGTTTACGTGTTCCACTGAGAGCGAGAACGTTTAATAGCCCTCTAGAACGTTTCTCCTGATCTCCACCAAACGAAAAAAAACCATTCTATGACTTGTTAAAGGATTTGTTTACATGCCAGAACTTTTGCCAAAGAGTTTTAGTTACGACACGACGATTTATCACCACACGGAATTAGTATTTTTATCCCCGTTATACATCACATCCCCAACATTACACGATACGTCAGAGTTTGTGTCCACGCACCAGAAACATTTTGTCCACGTATATCCGTCAAATAGGTGTGTGTAGGTGTGTGTATGTGTGTGTGTGTGTGTGTGTGTGTGTGTGTGTGTGTGTGTGTGTGTGTGTGTGTGTGTGTGTTTTCCTCAAACATTTGTTCACACGTGTTTTCAGCGACTGTCACAATACGTGTTTTGACAATGTCACAATTTCTGTTGACGTAATTAGTTTTATTTTTTTTTATAATCAACACCTGAAGAAGAGGTCTTAAAAACCCCCTGAAGATTAGAACCTAAGTGTATTTTATGTAGAGATCAACTACCCTAACCTAACCTAACCTAACCTAACCTAATCTAACCTAACCTAACCTAACCTAATCTAACCTTTCCTAACCTAACGCTAATCATCCGATGATCTTAACCAGCCGCGGTTAATGCTGACGAACCAAGAACGTTAACCTAGAGGTTCTATGGGAGGGCTAACGCGGTGAGAACCTCTTATAAGGAGAACCGGAAACTATATTAACCTCTTGAGTACGATGACATCTCTGTACTCAAGAGAATTAGTCATCGTATTTAATTGGTTAAGGCATCGTACTCAAGGATTTAAAGCAAAGTACTGAACGGGTTAAGTGATTGTACTGAAGGTGTTAAGTCGGAGAACTCAATGTACTCAAGGGATTAGAAGTACCGCTAGACATCAACGCTTGAGTACTACCCACCAGGGGTTCAGGAGTACGGTTAAGATATCTCGTTGGCTTTAATGTGAGACGTGAACGAGAGCAGGATTGGCCACTTTGGTGAGAGGGGTTGAGTCATAACTTTTGTCCTCCCGGGAGTACCGCGCCGTCACCACCACCCACGCCGCCCTACCACCGCCGCCCACTATCACCCACACCCATCACCCACACGCCGCCCATCACACGCCGCCCATCACCCACACCACCGCCCATCACCCACACGCCGTATACCACTCACACACACGCCGCCAACTATCACCCACGCCGCCCATCACCCACCGCCTCTCCACCCACACGCCGCCCACTATCACCCACACGCCGCCCATCACCCACACGCCGCCTACTCACCACCCACACGCCGCCCACTATCACCCACGCCGCCCACTATCACCCACACGCCCCATCACCCACACATCACCCACACACACCGCCCATCACCCACACGCCGCTCTCACCACCCACACACGCCGCCCATTATCACCCACCGCCGTATCACCCACACGCCATCACCCACACGCCGCCTACTCACCACCACGCCGCCCACTATCACCCACACGCCGCCCATCACCCACACGCCGCCTACTCACCACCCACACGCCGCCCACTATCACCCACACGCCGCCCACTATCACCCACACGCCGCCCATCACCCACCGCCTACTCACCACCCACACACACGCCGCCCACTATCCCCCACACGCCCATAAAATAGCCGCAACTACTACCCATCATGACCAACTACTAATCCATCCATCCATCCATCCATCCATCCACTCATCACCTGCCATTATACGTACTGCATATACATCCACACTCATTAATTCACTCATTCATTCATTTATACACCCATCCATTCCAAGACCGTGGCTCAACAATTATCGAATCTTGAGCAACAAATAATAATAATAATAATAATAATAATAATAATAATAATAATAATAATAATAATAATAATAATAATAATAATAATGATAATAATAATAATAATAATAATAATAATAATAATAATAATAATAATAATAATAATAATAATAATAATAATAATAATAATAATAATAATAATAATAATAATAACAATAACAATAACAATAACAATAACAATAACAACAACAACAACAATAATAATAATAATAATAATAATAATAATAATAATAATAATAATAATAATAATAATAATAATAATAATAATAATAATAATAAGATCTAAGGAGTACAACTCACTATAAGATACCTGCAAGAAACCTTTCACAAATACATGAATGCGACTGACTGACCCACTTATATACTGAGGAAGTTCTCTCTGACAGGGTGCTTGAACCTAACCTAACGCTATTCTGACACTAAACTCAAGTAAATTTAACTTCACTGGCTGATTCTCACTCACTCACTCACTCACTTATTTACGAAGGATAATGTATTTATGCCCAGGGAAATGGAAATTGGTTTCTTTTTTTTGTAACGTTATTAAAGGAATCGACGTACAGTACTTCATGAAAAACACAACACGCACTGTACATGTAAGAAAAAGTGTGTTGTGTGTGTGTGTGTGTGTGTGTGTGTGTGTGTGTGTGTGT
The DNA here is from genome assembly GCF_018991925.1 of Homarus americanus. Lineage (NCBI taxonomy): Eukaryota > Metazoa > Arthropoda > Malacostraca > Decapoda > Nephropidae > Homarus > Homarus americanus. The sequence goes on from NW_024748832.1 coordinate 21,299, forward strand.
GTGAGTGTGAGTGTGAGTGTGTGTGTGTGTGTGTGTGTGTGTGTGTAATGCAGGAGTTATTAATTAAAACACTCCGCTAATACTCTCCCGTCAACAGTGATATTATTGGTGCTTCTCTCTCTCACTCTCTCTACCTCCCTCACTCCCTCTTCATCCTCCTCTTCATCCTCCCTCCCTTCTTCCTCCCCATCTCCTCCTTTTAAATTAGATCTTCCTGCTACCACCCACTCCTCCTCTCCTTCTCACACCCTCCTTGTCTCCCCCTCTCACCCCTCCTCCCTCCCTCTCTTCCTCCCATTACCCCCCTCCCTCTCTTCCCTCACTCCCATTACCCCTCCCCTCTCTTCCCCTCACTCCATCCTCCCTTTCCCCTCACTCATACCCTCCTCTCTTCCCCTCACTCCATTACCCCTCCCCTCCTCCCATTACCCTCCCTCTCTTCCCTCCTCCCTTCCCCCTCCCCTCCTTCCCTCATTCCCGTACCTCCCTCCTCTTCCCTCCTCCCATTACCCTCCCCCTCTTACCCTCCCTCCCTCTCTTCCCTCTTCATTACCCCCTCCTCCTCATTACCTCCCTCTTCCTCTCTCCCATTCCCCCTCCCTCGTCCCCATTTTCAATCCCAAAAGAAAACAATAAAAAATAGAACTAGGAAGAAAATAAACAAAGGAATTATAAAAAAAATGGCACCAACTTAATATCAACAAACCACACATCGAAAACAACCCAACTTGGCGTTTTCTGACACGGTTTAAAGAGACACACTCACCTCCCCTACCTGTGTCTCCCTCCCTCAATCACTTTCTCCCCTCCTCCCCTTCTCTCTCTCCTCCTCCTTATCTTTCCATTCCTCCTCTCTTCCTTCCCTCCTCTCTCTTGCCTCCTCCTCTCTCCACTCCCCACCCTACCCTGTGTCTCCCTCATTCCACTTCTCCCCTCCTCCCTCCTCTCTCTCCACCTCCTCCTTATCTTTCCATTCCTCCTCTCTCTTCCCTCCTCTCTGCCTCCTCCTCTCCTCCTCCGCTCCCTACCTACCCTCTGTCTCCCTCCTCATTCCCTTTCTCCCCTCCTCCCCTTCTCTCTCCTCCACCTCCCTTATCTTTCCATTCCTCCTCTCTCTTCCTTCTCCTCTGCCTCCCTCCTCTCTCTCTCCGCTCCCCCACCTACCCTGTGTCTCCCCTCCTCATTCCACTTTCTCCCTCCTCCCCTTCTCTCTCCTCCTCCTTATCTTTCCCACTCCTCTCTCTCTTCCTTCCTCCTCTCTCTTCCTCCTCCTCTCTCTTCCTTCCTCCTCTCTCTTGCCTCTCTCTCCTCCCCACCTACCTGTGTCTCCCCTCCACCTTCCATTCTCTTTCCCCCTTCTCCCCCTCCTCTCCCTCTCTCCTCCCCTCCCTCCCCTTGACAGACAGCGAGACACAGACGTACACAGACAGACACAGACATACACAGACAGACACAGACACACAGCCTGGCGTGTGCAGTTCCCGGAGGTGAGAAAGAGGGGGGGGGGTTGATAGGAGGGAATATGCTGTCTCTCTACTAAGGACGTGTGTGTGTGTGTGTGTGTGTGTGTGTGTGTGTGTGTGTGTGTGTGTGTGTGTGTGTGTGTGTGTGTGTGTGTGTGTGTGTGTGTGTGTGTGTGTCGACCTAGCAGGTCTAGAATTTTTTATAAGGTGGGCTATTTTTAGGTACTGTTGCTCCTAAACGGGGGGTGGTGGGGTGATGCCAGAAGCTGGGGGGAGAGGGAAGAAGAAAGAGAGGTGAATGGGAAGTGGAAGTAAGAAAGGTCTAGGGGAGAGAGGGGTGAGGAGGGTGGGATGGAGGAGGGAGGAGAGAGTTGTCTGGTGGGCAGCTAAGGTTAGGGCTGGAAGGGGGAGGGAGGCATGGGGGAGGGAGGGAAGGTCTTGGGGGTGGGAGGAGGGGGGACGCATCTGGTGGGGAGGAGGGAACCAATGTAAGTGTCAGGAGGTGTCTGGGAGAGGGAGGAAGGGAGGGAAGAGAGGGGGAGAGGGAGGAAGGGAGGAAGGGGAGAGGGAGGAAGGGAGGAAGAGAGGGGGGAGAGGAGGAAGGGAGGAAGAGGGAGGGGGAGAGGGAGGGAGGGGATGGAGGGAGGGAGAGGGACGAGGATGAAGAGGAAGGAAGGAGTTATTAAAGGTGGAAACTTGGAAATGGGGGGAGAGGATAGGAGGGGGAGGGAGGGGTGGTGAGGATATGGAGGGAAGGGGTGGAGGGTTGAGGGGGTGAGGATATGGAGGGAAGGGTGGGGGGGTTGAGGGGTGAGGGGTGAGATATGGAGGGAAGGGGGGTGAGGGGTGGAGCGTGAGGAAGGAAAATAAAACCAAAACTGTGGAGGGAAAATAGGAAGAGTGAGGGAAAAGTGAGAGGTTGCAGGTAATGAGAGGGAATACGAGAGGGATGTAGGGAAAATAAGAGGACATGAGAGGGAGAGGAGAGTAAGTGAGAGATAACGAACTGGGAAGAGGCGAGAAGTGAGAGAGGAAGACTGAGACGCTGTGAGGCAGGGGAGGGAGGGCGGGAAGGGTGTGTGAGGGGCAAGAGGGAGGGGCGGGAAGGGTGTGGAGGAGCAAGAGTGAGGGGTGGGAAGGGGTGGAGGGGCAGAGGAGGGGCGGGAAGGGTGTGGAGGGGCAGGAGGAGGGGCGGGAAGGTGTGGAGGGGCAGGGAGTGAGGGGGCGGGAAGGGTGGAGGGGCGGGAGTGAGGGGCGGAAGGGTGTGAGGGGCAGGAGTGAGGGGCGGGAAGGGTGAGGGCAAGAGTGAGGGCGGGAAGGGTGGAGGGGGAGAGTGAGGGTGGAAGGTGTGAGGGGGGGGGGCAGGAGTGAGGGGCGGGAAGGGGTGTGAGGGGCAGAGGGAGGGCGGGAAGGGTGGGTGGGGCAAGAGGAGGGTGGAAGGTGTGGAGGGCGGAAAGGGTGTGAGGGGCGGGGAAGGGTGTGAGAGGCAAGAGTGAAGGGCGGGAAAGGGGTGGAGGGCAAGAGGAGGGGGCGGGAAGGTGTGGAGGGGCAAGAGTGAGGGCGGGAAGGGTGGAGGGGCAAGGGCAAGAGGTGGGGCGGGAAGGGGTGGAGGGGCAAGAAGGGTGTGGAGGGGCAAGAGGAGGGGCGGCAAGGGTGTGGAGGGGAAGAGGGAGGGGCGGCAAAGGGTGTGAGGGGCAAGAGGGAGGGGCGGAAAAGGGGTGGAGGGGCAAGAGGAGGGCGGGAAAGGGTGTGGGAGGGCAGGAGGAGGGCGGCAAAGGGTGTGAGGGGCGAGAGGAGGAGCGGGAAGGTGGAGGGGCGAGGAGAGGCGAGAAGGGTGTGAGGGGCAAGAATGAGGGGCGGAAAGGGGGTGAGGGGCAAGAGGAGGGGTAGGAAAGGTGGAGGAGGCAAGAGGAGGGGGGGAAAGGGGGAGAGCAAGGGTAGGTAAGAAGTGGTTTTAGGGGGATGTAAGGTAGGTAGAAGTGAGTGAGGGGAGAGGAAGAGGTAGGTAGAAGTGAGTGAGAGGAGAAGTGAGATAGGTAGAAGTGGGAGGAGGGGAGAAGGAGAGGTAGGTAGAAGTGAGTGAGGGGAGAAGGGAGAGGTAGGTAGAAGGAGGAGGGGAGAAGGAGGGGTAGGTAGAAGGAGGAGGAGAGGTGAGAGGTAGGTAGAAGTGAGGTGAGGGGAGAGGGAGGGAGGTAGGTAGAAGGAGTGAGGGGAAGGAGAGGTAGGTAGAAGTGAGGAGGGGAGAAGTGAGAAGTAGGTAGAAGTGAGTGAGGGGAGAAGTGAGAGGTAGGTAGAAGGAGGAGGGGAGAGGAAGTGAGAGGTAGAAGTGAGTGAGGGAGAAGTGGGAGAGGGGAGAAGGAGAAGGAGGAGAAGTGGAGTAGGGAGAGGTGAGAGGTAGGTAGAAGGAGTGAGGGGAGAAGTGAGAGGTAGGTAGAAGTGAGTGAGGGGAGATGGAGAGGTAGGGTGGAGAAGTGAGTGAGGGGAGAAGGAGAGGTAGGTAGAAGGGAGTGAGGGGAGAAGGAGAGGTAGGTAGAAGTGAGGAGGGGGAGAAGTGAGTGAGGGGAGAAGTGAGAGGTAGGTAGAAGTGAGGAGGGGAGAGGTGAGAGGTAGGTAGAAGTGAGTGAGGGAGAAGGAGTGAGGGGAGAAGTGAGAGAGTAGGAGAAGGGAGGAGGGGAGAAGGAGAGGTAGAAGTGAGTGAGGGAGAAGTGAGAGGTAGGTGAAGTGAGTGAGGGGGAGAAGTGGAGTGAGGGGAGAAGTGAGGAGGGAGGAAGTGAGAGGTAGAAGTGAGTGGGGAGGGGAGAAGTGGAGTGAGGGGAGAAGTGGGAGAAGTAGGTAGAAGTGAGTGAGGGGAGAGGTGAGAGGTAGGTAGAAGGGAGTGAGGGGAGAAGTGAGAGGTAGGTAGAAGTGAGTGAGGAGAGGTGAGAGGTAGGTAGAAGTGAGTGAGGGGAGAAGTGGGAGAGGTAGGTAGAAGTGAGGAGGGGAGAAGTGAGAAGTAGGAGAAGTGAGGAGGGGAGAAGTGGAGAGGTAGGGAAGTGAGGAGGGGAGAGGGAGAGGGTAGGTAGAAGAGTGAGGGAGGAGGTGAGAGGTAGGTAGAAGTGAGTGAGGGGATAAGGGAGAAGAAGGTAGAAGTGAGGAGGGGAGAAATGAGAGGTAGGGTAGAAGTGAGGAGGGGAGAGGAGAGAGGTAGGTAGGAGGGGAGTGAGGGGAGAAGTGAGAGGTAGAAGTGAGGAGGGGAGAAGTGAGAGGTAGGTAGAAGTGAGTGAGGGGAGAAGGAGAGGTAGGGTAGAAGTGAGTGAGGGGAGAAGTGGAGAGGTAGGTAGAAGGGAGTGAGGGGATAGGTGAGGAAGAAGGTAGGGGAAGTGAGGAGGGGAGAAATGGGAGGGAGGTAGAAGTGAGGAGGGGAGAGGTGAGAGGTAGGTAGAGGTAGGGGTGAGGGGAGAAGTGAGAGGTAGGTAGAAGTGAGTGAGGGGAGAGGGGAGAGGTAGGTAGAAGTGAGTGAGGGGAGAAGTGGGAGAGGTAGGTGAAGTGAGTGAGGAGAAGTGAGAGGTAGGTAGAAGTGAGTGAGGGGGAGGGAGAGGGGTAGGTAGAAGTGAGTGAGGGGAGAAGTGGGAGGAGGGGAGAAGTGAGTGAGGGGAGAAGGAGTAGGTAGAAGGAGGAGGGGAGAAGTGAGTGAGGGGAGAAGGGAGAAGTAGGTAGAAGTGAGGAGGGGAGAGGGAGGTAGGTAGAAGGAGGAGGGGAAGGAGAGGTAGGTAGAAGTGAGTGAGGGGAGAGGTGAGAGAAGGTAGAAGTGAGTGAGGGGAGAAGGGAGAGAGGTAGGTAGAAGTGAGTGAGGGGAGAAGTGGAGAGGTAGGTAGAAGTGGAGTGAGGGGAGAAGTGAGAGGTAGGTAGAAGTGAGTGAGGGGAGAAGAGAGGTAGGTAGAAGGAGGAGGGGAGAGGTGAGAGGTAGGTAGAAGGGAGTGAGGGATAAGGAGAAGAAGGTGAAGGGAGGAGGGGAGAAATGAGAGGTAGAAGTGAGTGAGGGAGAGGTGAGGTAGGTAGAGGTGAGTGAGGGAGAAGGGAGAGGAGAAGTGAGTGAGGGGAGAGAGGAGAGATAGGTAGAAGTGGAGGAGGGAGAAGGGAGAGGATAGGTAGGAGGAGTGAGGGGAGAAGGGAGAGGTAGGTAGGAGGTGAGTGAGGGGAGGAGGTGAGAGGTAGGTAGAAGTGAGGAGGGAGAGGTGAGAGGTAGGTAGGAGTGAGTAGGGAGAGGTGAGAGAGATAGGTGAGGAGGAGTGAGGGAGAGGTGAGAGAGGTAGATGGAGGAGGAGAGGTGAGAGGTAGGTGAAGTGAGGAGGGGAGAGGTGAGAGGAGAAGGAGGAGGGAGAGAGGTAGGAGTGAGGAGGAGAGGTGAGAGATAGGGGTAGGAGGAGTGAGGGGAGAGAGCAAGATGTTAAGGACTGGTGAACGGTGAAGCGAGTCGACTCCATCCCTTTATACCGGACACTAGGGCCCCCTCCTCTCCTCCCGTCACCCCCCTCACCTTTCCCTCTCCTCCCCCAACTCACCTTCTCACCTAGAGCATTTGCACCCACCCTCTTTCTTTTCTTCCTCTTCCTCCATCCCATTCTCCTCTTCTCTTCTTTTCTCTCATCTCCTCTTCTCTTTATTTCCTCTTCACCCATCGAGAATTTCCATCATTAACTCTCTCTCTCTTCTCTCTTTCTCATCTTCACCTGTTTAATACCTGTACCGTTCTTCCTTCTCCTCCTCCTCCTTGTATTTATGTCTCTGTTTACATCTTCCCTCCTCCTCCTCGACTTCCTCTTCCTCATTCTCCTCCTCCACCTCTTGCTCCTCCTCTTCTTTCTGTCCATGACTTCACAAGCGTTCAGACCGTCACCTTACAGCTCTCTCCATGAATCTCCGTCCCTCTATCCCCCTTCTCCTCGCTCTCTTCCCACTCCTCATCCCCCTCCCCCCCTACCCCTGGTACAGTCACCGGCAGGGTGAAGTGATTACCTGATGATACTGTACCGAGCTGTAATCAACACCTGGTCATGATACAGGAGGATACAGCTGCATTTACCTACGGCAGTAACTCAACCATGTTAGTATACATCAACTATGTATACAGCGTTAGTGTACATCAGGTATGTATACAGCGTCAGTATACATCAACTATGTATACAGCGTCAGTGTATATCAACTATGTATACAGCGTCAGTGTATATCAACTATGTATACAGCGTCAGTGTACATCAACTATGTATACAGCGTCAGTGTATATCAACTATGTATACAGCGTCAGTGTACATCAACTATGTATACAGCGTCAGTGTACATCAACTATGTATACAGCGTTAGTGTATATCAGGTATGTATACAGCGTCAGTGTACATCAACTATGTATACAGCGTCAGTATACATCAACTATGTATACAGCGTCAGTGTACATCGACTATGTATACAGCGTCAGTGTATATCAACTATGTATACAGCGTCAGTGTACATCAACTATGTATACAGCGTCAGTGTACATCAACTATGTATACAGCGTTAGTGTATATCAGGTATGTATACAGCGTCAGTGTACATCAACTATGTATACAGCGTCAGTGTATATCAACTATGTATACAGTGTCAGTGTATATTAGGTATGTATACAGCGTCAGTGTACATCAACTATGTATACAGTGTCAGTATACATCAACTATGTATACAGCGTCAGTGTATATCAACTATGTATACAGCGTTAGTGTATATCAGGTATGTATACAGCGTCAGTATACATCAACTATGTATACAGCATCAGTATACATCAACTATGTATACAGTGTCAGTGTACATCAACTATGTATACAGCGTCAGTGTATATCAACTATGTATACAGCGTCAGTGTATATCAGGTATGTATACAGCGTCAGTATACATCAACTATGTATACAGCGTCAGTGTACATCAACTATGTATACAGCGTCAGTGTATATCAACTATGTATACAGCGTCAGTGTACATCAACTATGTATACAGCGTCAGTGTACATCAACTATGTATACAGCGTCAGTGTATATCAACTATGTATACAGCGTCAGTGTATATCAACTATGTATACAGCGTCAGTGTACATCAACTATGTATACAGCGTCAGTGTACATCAACTATGTATACAGCGTTAGTGTATATCAGGTATGTATACAGCGTCAGTGTACATCAACTATGTATACAGCGTCAGTGTATATCAACTATGTATACAGCGTCAGTGTACATCAACTATGTATACAGCGTCAGTGTATATCAGGTATGTATACAGCGTCAGTATACATCAACTATGTATACAGCGTCAGTATACATCAACTATGTATACAGCGTCAGTGTACATCAACTATGTATACAGCGTCAGTGTATATCAACTATGTATACAGCGTCAGTGTACATCAACTATGTATACAGCGTCAGTGTACATCAACTATGTGTACAGCGTCAGTGTACATCAACTATGTATACAGTGTCAGTATACATCAACTATGTATACAGCGTCAGTGTATATCAACTATGTATACAGCGTTAGTGTACATCAACTATGTATACAGTGTCAGTGTACATCAACTATGTATACAGCGTCAGTGTATATCAAGTATGTATACAGCGTCAGTGTACATCAACTATGTATACAGCGTCAGTGTACATCAACTATGTATACAGCGTCAGTATACATCAACTATGTATACAGCGTCAGTGTACATCAACTATGTATACAGCGTCAGTGTACATCAACTATTTATACAGCGTCAGTGTACATCAACTATGTATACAGTGTCAGTGTATATCAGGTATGTATACAGCGTCAGTATACATCAACTATGTATACAGTGTCAGTGTACATCAACTATTTATACAGCGTCAGTGTACATCAACTATGTATACAGCGTCAGTGTACATCAACTATGTATACAGCGTCAGTGTATATCAGGTATGTATACAGCGTTAGTGTATATCAGGTATGTATACAGCGTCAGTGTACATCAACTATGTATACAGTGTCAGTGTACATCAACTATGTATACAGTGTCAGTGTACATCAACTATGTATACAGTGTCAGTGTATATCAGGTATGTATACAGCGTCAGTGTACATCAACTATGTATACAGTGTCAGTGTACATCAACTATGTATACAGTGTCAGTGTACATCAACTATTTATACAGCGTCAGTGTACATCAACTATGTATACAGCGTCAGTGTACATCAACTATGTATACAGTGTCAGTGTACATCAACTATTTATACAGCGTTAGTGTATATCAGGTATGTATACAGCGTCAGTGTACATCAACTATGTATACAGCGTCAGTGTATATCAACTATGTATACAGCGTCAGTGTACATCAACTATGTATACAGCGTCAGTGTACATCAACTATGTATACAGCGTCAGTGTACATCAACTATATACAGTGTCAGTGTACAGCGTCAGTGTATATCAGGTATGTATACAGCGTCAGTGTACATCAACTATGTATACAGTGTCAGTGTACATCAACTATGTATACAGCGTCAGTGTATACAGCGTCAGTATACATCAACTATGTATACAGCGTTAGTGTATATCAGGTATGTATACAGCGTCAGTGTACATCAACTATGTATACAGCGTCAGTGTACATCAACTATGTATCCAGCGTCAGTGTACATCAACTATGTATACAGCGTCAGTGTACATCAACTATGTATACAGTGTCAGTGTACATCAACTATGTATACAGTGTCAGTGTACATCAACTATGTATACAGTGTCAGTGTACATCAACCACGTACAGTTCAGTGATGGGGAAACAATGCTGCTACTGTACACAACCATTAACCACGTACAGTACAGAACACACAAAGCAGGTGGTCACGGACGGTGTTGTAGAGTTTTACACAAAGTGGAATATTTAACTTTGTTCACAACACTGGCTTCACTTAACTGACTAGGGTGTACTGACTAGGGTGTACTGACTAGGGTGTACTGACTAGGGTGTACTGACTAGGGTGGTTATGGTGTGTTGGTACTATTGACACTGTTCTGGGGTTGGCACTATACTTATAATTGTCACTATACTGAATATATCGTTAATAGAACAAGAAAAGGCAAGTTCATGGTCGATGAGCACCTCTCAGCTACCAGGACAATCAACACCAAAACAGTCCACTATCAAGAGCAGCCACTGAGGTTGATAAGGTGTCCGTCAGCCTCACAGCCTCCTGCCTCACGTAGTCCAATTACAGGCACGTTTTAGGCAAGTTCATCATTGACTCGTCCTGAGAAGCGATTTACACTCAACGGGAAGAAATGACAGGTGTGGGGGAGGAAAGACTGATCCAAGTGAAGAGTTAGGAGATACTCATCATCATCATCATCATCATCATCATCATGACTACCAGAACTACCATCACCACCACCACCATTATCAACATCATCGTTGTTACTGTTGCCGTCATATTCATCATCACTACCACTATCACTACCACCAGTGACATCATAATGAACACTATCATCGTCACTATCACCATCAATATACTCACTAACCCACCTGCACGACCATTTCCTCACCCGCACGCCCACCTCCTCACTTGCCAGCACGCCCACCTTGCCAACAGTACGCCCGCCTTCTCACCCGCATGCCCACCTCCTCACTTGCCCGCCCACCTCCTCACTTGCCCGCCCACATCTTCACTTGCCCGCCCACACGCACACCTCGCCACTAGCACGACCAAACCCTCACCCACACGCCCACCTCCTCACTTGCCCGCCCACCTCCCCGCCCGCTAGTTCAAGTGAAAACCGGAATCCGTCAGACTGGGAATTACACCACAACATATTTCTTCTCATCAGTTCCCGTCATTCCCATTCCAGAATTATGCTTGTCAGAGGAACACGCGGGAATCTTTTTTTTCCACCAGTTGTTGCTACAAGACCTGGCTAGGTCCGGGTGAAAAATGTGAATCGGTCAGACTGGCAATTGCACCACAAAGCATTACTTCTCGTGAGTTGCTGTCATTGCCACTCCAAGAACCTGTGAGAAGAATCCATTAAAATTGAAAATTACTTCGTTTATTCTGTCATGAAAATCAGAATTGGTCATGAATATTTCCTCATGAACTGTATCACTGAACCATGAGGGTAAGCGGTAGCCAACGGCGGCTTTACTACTATAACAAACTATGTAAATCTTACATCAGGCGGATGATTAAAATAATCTCTTATACATTCTTTCTTCTCCTGGATTGTAACACAATTTTAATTTATGAGAATTGTATCAGCACTCTACCGTGAGGACTCGAACCCTGTGATGACTGTCCTGTGATGACTGTGTTACGCCCGTCTTTAAACCTGATATGTTCTTCCTATAACAAGTGCTGAAGGGAAGACATCTAGTTACAGGAGAATCACAATGCAATTTGGACCGTCGTTTAAGCTGTCACCTTGGTGTGGCGGCTTAAGTGAGTCTGGTAAATGTGTTCTCACTTCACCAGTCATGGCGCAACTTTCAACAAAAGAATTCCTCACAATCCTGCCACAAGTTTGCAAAGACGGACTAAGGCGGTGAAATGTGTAATTAACCAAGAATATATATATATATATATACACACACTGCTGCTGCTGCAGTCACACATCTACAGTATGTATACTGTATATATCAGGTCATGCGCATTGACGATAACATACTAGTGCTTTTAGTCTTTGATATACATTACATCTGTATACATATAAATCGTGAACAAACACACGTAAATTCAACGGAACATAACAGCGTATTTATTTCAATTCACACACACACACTGAAGTTATATACAGTATATATGGGCGGGCAGTTGTGTTACAGCTCAACTCTCTCCCCCTACAGTATATGAGGGCGACACTCATTGAAATTCCCCCAAAAAAAAAAGTTCGTCCGAGACGTTTGCTTGACGACCAAACAAAGGCGTAAGACACAACGGTGGGGGAGGGAGGGGCGGTGGAAATGTGAGGAAGGAGGTATTAGGGAGGATAGGAGAGAGGGACTGTGGGTGTGAGTATGGGGAAGGGAGGGAAGGGGTAGGGGGTGAAGTGTTAGGAAGGAGGAATAAGGAAAGGGCAGGGGGGGGTGTCTTTACCCTCTCTGACACTAACGTGGCCAGTACTTTGCCCACCTGTCCCCTATTCCCCAAGAGTCCCCAGTACTATCCAAAGCCACCCAAGCCCCACACTCACCCAAAACCCTCACAAAGCCCCCAACACTCTGCTCCCCAAACCCCCAACACCCACAGCCCCAACAAGCCTCCAAAATCCACAGTTCGAAACCCTCCCAACCCTCGGACAGCCCCCAGCCCTCACACAGCCCCCAGCCCTGACGCTAATGCACTCTGCACAAAACCCGTGTGCCATTTTCTGTCTGGGAACTGTCAAGCACGATGCTGAAAACTCTACAACAATTTTATTAACTGTTATTGATTTTGGCGGCTAATGCTGAAGAGTGGCGGCGGCGATGGTGGTAGTGGTGGTGGTGATGGTGATAGTGGTAGTGGTGGTGGTAGTGGTGGTAGGAGGGTGGTGGTGGTGGTGGTAGGGGTGGTCGTAGTTGTGATGGTAGTAATAATGGTGGTGATGGCAGTGATGGTGGTTGCGGTGGTAGTGGTGGTAGTGGTGATGGTGGCGGCGATGGTGGTAGTGGTGGTGGTAGTGGTAGTGACAGTGGTGGTGGAGGTGGGTGGTAATGGTGGTGGTGGCAGTGGTGGTGTTGATGGTAGGTGGGGGTGGGGTGGGGGGTGTGGTGGGGTGGTAGTGATAGTGGTGGTTGTGGTAGTGGTGATAGTGATAATGGTGGTGGTGGCAGTGGTTGTGGTGGTAATGGTGGTTATGGTGGTAGTTGTGGTGGTAGTGATAATGATAGTGGTGGTCGTGGTAGTGGTGATAGTGATAATGGTAGTGATTACAGTGGTGGTGGTTGTGGTGGTTGTGGTGGTTGTAGTGGGGATGACAGTGGTGATGGTGATGGTGATGATGATGATGTGGTGGTGGTTACTACTACCACTACAACTACATGTACTACCACCACCATTACTCTCTCCATTACTAACATCACCACTACTACCACCATTACTACTACCACAACCAGTACTACTACCAACTCTTGCTCTCTATAACTTGGTCTGGTAAGTTATTCAGAAAGTGAGGGGAAGGCGAGGAGTGAGGGGAAGGTGAGGGGTGAGAGAGGTGAGGGATAAGGGGAGTGAGAGAGAGAGAGAGAGAGAGAGAGAGAGAGAGAGAGCGCATACATGAATTTCAGATATGTAGTTTACCTCACCCAACACCCAACTCATTCCCGGAAATTCCAAGCAGGAGGTAGTGGAGCCGTGGAGGGTGGGGTGGGGTGGGGTGGAGTGGGGTGGCAACTTCCTCCAGGGTCACACAGGTTTAATTTTCTGGTCATTTTAACACCAATTCAATATTCACACCTGGCTACATTATATAACTTCCTTGCTGTTATTGTTGTTATTATTCAGTATTTACACTGTACACAGGCGGTACCCCACAATGCTTTGACCTGTTATCCAGCGACTGTTGACAAACGATGTGCGTTTGACATCCGTGAATATCTGATGATGGCTGAGAGAGAGAGAGAGAGAGAGAGAGAGAGAGAGTGTGTGTGTGTGTGTGTGTGTGTGTGTGTGTGTGTGTGTGTGTATGTACTCAAATAGGGTTTGGTGCGTGTCTCTGGTCTTGGATGCGTTCATATCTTTCATAAATTGGCTGCGACTACACTAGAGAATTCACTTCCTATTTGAAATGCGATTATAATTCCCCTTAGATTTTTTTCCCATACGGATTAGATATCTCGTATTAGGACAGGTGATATATCTAATTATTCTTAATAGGTAATAAGCAATATATTACCTTTTCAATAGTCTGGGTAATAGTGTAGAAAATATCCATCTTTTTAAACTATTAAGTCGACTATTATATTATTTTCTTTAATATTATAGGTAATAGTTTATTAGACTTGTCTCTAATAGGTAACGAAACGGGGAAAGATTTAATCCCTAATATGGAAGGAAATAGGGAAAATATTGAAGTCTGTAATAGGTAAGGAAACTGGAAAAAATTTTAATCGTCATTAGGTAAAACATAACAAAAAAAATATTTAATCTTAAAATAGGTAAAACGTAATAGGGATAATATTTCTAAAGCAAATTAATAGAATTATTCATTTTCTTTTAATCAGCTTGTGGGTGTGTGTTG
>NW_024748832.1:40000-144515 GCF_018991925.1 Homarus americanus
AACCACGTATATACATGATGAGTCACCCTGTACGACTGTCAACCACGTATATACATAATGAGTCACCCTGTACGACTGTCAACCACGTATATACATAATGAGTCACCCTGTAGGACTGTCAACCACGTATATACTAATGAGTCATCCTGTACGACTGTCAACCACGTATATATAGTACATGATGAGTCAAATGACTGTCAACCACGTATATACATAATGAGCTGTAGGACTGTCAACCACGTATATACATAATGAGTCAACCTGTACGACTGTCAACCACGTATAATCTCTGTCCTCCAATACTCACGTAACCTTATATTCTGAACCATCCTCTCTCTCTCTCTCTCTCTCTCTCTCTCTTGAGGCTCACATCTCCTCTTATACCTATAACTCAAAGTTCCCTCCTTCTCTTACTTCCTTCTTCCTCTACTCCTCTATCACTTCCCGTCTCGTCTCCTCTTCCCTTCCACGTCTCCTCTCTCTCCATGTCTCCTCTTCCCTCTTCCACTTCTCCTCTGTCTCCTCTTCTTTCTCCCCACACTCTTCTTCTTCTCCTCCACGTCTCCTCTTTTCTCTCCACCCCATATACTAACTCACCCGGTACCCCCCCCACTTCTCTCTTGTTACCCCTACTCTCTCCTCCCTTCCTTCCCTTCACTAATACACCAACTAACCCTCCTCTTCCTCCCCTACTCCTCAAGACACCCTTCTCACCCTATCTTTCTCCTCCTCCTCCTCCTCCTCCCTCCCTCCTCCTCCTCCCAAAACTTCACACAAAAGCTTTTCAAGATTTTTTTCACATCTACTCGACAAGAGGAGATATTGTGCTTATTGCTGGTAGTTAATAAGTGTGTGTGTGTGTGTGTGTGTGTGTGTGTGTGTGTGTGTGTGTGTGTGTGTGTGTGTGTGTGTGTGTGTGTGTGTGTGTGGTAGCTTTCCTCCCTAAAATATTTACTGACATATATAAATATATTTACACAGCAGCCCAGTGTGTGTAGTGAAACCACTACCGCCGCCACCACCATCACCACCACCACCACCACCACCACCACCACCACCACCACCACCACCACCACCACAACCATCACCACCGCCGCCACCACCGCCGCCACCACCACCACCACCACCACCACCACCACCACCACCACCATCGCCGCCACCACCACCATCACCACCACCACCACCACAACCATCACCACCGCCGCCACCACCGCCGCCACCACCACCACCACCACCACCACAACCATCACCACTGCCGCCACCACTGCCGCCACCACCACCACCACCACCACCACCACCACCACCACCACCACCACCATCGCCGCCACCACCACCATCGCCGCCACTGCCACCATCGCCGCCACCGCCACCATCGCCGCCACCGCCACCACCACCACACCACCACCACCACCGCCGCCACCACCACCACCACCACCACCACCGCCGTCGCCACCACCACCACCATTACCACCACCATCGCTGCCACCGCTGCCGCCACCGCCGCCGCCGCCACCACCACCACCACCACCACCACCACCACCACCACCGCCACCACCACCACCATCACCTCCGCCACCACCACACCACCTCCGACACCACCACACCACCACCACCGACACCGCCACCACCACCACCACCACCACCACCGCCACCTCCGCCACCACCACCACCACCACCACCACCACCACCGCCACCCCCGCCACCACCACCACCACCACCACCACCACCACCACCACTCACACTCCACACCACCACCACCACCACCGCCACCGCCACCTCCCACACCAACCCACCACCACCACCACCACCACCACCGCCGCCGCCCCACCACCACCACCACCACCACCGCCACCACCACCACCACCACTACCACCACCACCACCGGGCCACCACCACCCGCCACCACCACCACCACCACCACCACCACCACCGCCGCCCCCACCACCACCACCACCACCACCACCACCGCCGCCCCCCACTGCCGCCCCACCACCACCACCACCATCACCACACACTACCGGCCCCCACCACCACCACCACCACCACCACCCGCCACCACCACCGCCGCCCCACCGCCGCCCCCACCACCACCACCACCACCACCACCGCCACCCACCGCCACCACCACCACCATCACCACCACCACCACCATCACCACCAGCCACCGCCACCACCAACCACCACCACCTCCGCCACCACCACCACCACCACCACCACCACCACCACCACCACCTGAACCACTCTACCTCCCTATACCTTCAAATCTCCCCAACCTCCCGGCAACCATCTACAACCTCAAACCTCCCTGAATCTAGTCAGAGCAGACAGCAGACAGTTTGAACCCCATTTCAGCAGTCATCAGCGGCAGCAGACAGTGTAAACCTCATTTCAGTAGTCACCAACGGCAGCAGACAGTGTAAATCTCATTTCAGCAGACACCAGCGGCAGCAGACAGTGTAAACCTCATTGACGCTGCTTTTAAAGTCGTAACTCAGGGCCGCCGACACGAGAACATCACCTTTAGGGATGCCGGGATGGTGACCGCCTTCCGCGTTCAGTTGTGAACGCTGTCAACTTGTATCTGACGCGCGTTCTCACGGTGGCGTGGAGGGTGTAGAGGAGGGAGGGGGTAGGGAGGAAGGAGGGTGTAGAGGAGGGAAGAAGGGGTGTAGTGGAGGGAAGGAGGGTGGAGGGAGGGAAGAAGGGAGGGGTGTAGTGGAGGAAGGAGGTGTGGAGGGAGGGAGGGGTGTAGGAGGGAAGGAGGGGTGTAGAGGAGGGAAGGAGGAGGTGTAGGAGGGAAGGAGGGGTGTAGAGGAGGGAAGGAGGGAGGGTGTAGTGGAGGAAGGAGGGAGGGTGTAGTGGAGAAGGAGGGGAGGAGGGAGGAGGAGGGTGGTGGAGGGAAGGAGGTGTAGTGGAGGAGGAGGGGTGTAGTGAGGGAAGGAAACAGGGTGATACTTAATGAAGGGCAGGAGGAAAAGGGAAGAAGGGAGGTGTGTGTTGTGGAGGGAGGAATGAAGAGAGTTGGGATAACGTCAGAATCGTGTGTGTAGTTGTTATGTTATCAGTAATGACACACACACACACACACACACACACACACACACACACACACACACACACACACACACACACACACACACACACACACACACACACACACACACACACGTCATGTAATTCTCTCTCATTATAGTCAGTATCTGTTATTGGTTAAGGGAACGGTAGTTAATGATTGACTGGCCGTACATGTAAATTAACACACACATATACATACACGTTTTACAACCACCTATAACACAACCACCATCTACAAAAACACAACCTCCAACAACAACAAAATACAGAAAAGTAATAGTGAGTCTTACATAAAAACTTAAAGTATAATTACATAAGAGTTGGTTGTTTCTCTTATACAGTGCTAGTAGAGTATTAGGCTTTATTAAGAATATGTATTAAGAAAATTTTATAATGGGGAAAAATAAAGGAGAGAGAGAGAGGAGAGAGAGAGAGAGAGAGAGGTTGTCAGGTCCCTCCAAAAATAATGGAGTAAATAATATAGTGAGGGAGAGATGACAGGAGGGGTAGGGATGGGAGGGAGGGAGAAAGGGAGGGAGAGGTTATGAGACGCACTGCCAGAAGCTTGAGATGTAGGAGGGGGGAGAGAGAGAGAGAGAGTTGACGTTGAGAAATGAGGAGAAACAAGAAAATATGACTGAGAAAGGAGGAAAAAAGGAAGAAAAAAGAACCAATGAGAAGGAAAGAGAAACAAGAGGAGGGAGAAGAGGATAGAGGATGGGAGGAAGAGGGACCACCACCACAGCAACAGGTGACGGTCAGAAGACCTAACCCACACCGCCGTAACAAGACCTAACCTAACCTAGCCTGACCTAACAACAAGGTCTATCACATACCACAAACACCTAACCTAACCTAACCTAACCTAACCTAACCTAACCTAAACTAACCTAACCTAACCTAACCACAACAAGGTCCATCACATACCACAGTGAACTAACCCAGCCTAACCTAACCAAACTTAACCTAACCAACCTAACCAAGCTTAACCTAACCTAAACCATGACAACAACCTAACCCAACCTAACCTAACCTAACCACCGCAACAAGGTCCTATACATAACACAGGCACCTCCTCTCTCGTAAATCTGCACCAGACAGGGAGCTAAGGGGACATCTTACAGCAGGGGAGTGTCTACAGCAGGAGTGTCTACAGCAGGAGTGTCTACAGCAGGTGTCTACAGCAGGAGGTGTCTACAGCAGGGTGTCTACAGCAGGGACATCCTACAGCAGGGTAGTGTCTTCAGGGGACATCCTACAGCGAAGTGTCTACAGCAGGGAGTGTCTACAGCAGGAGTGTCTACAGCAGGAGAGTGTCTACAGCAGGAGAGTGTCTACAGCAGGGGGGTCTGCAGCAGGAGAGTGTCTCAGCAGGAGGTGTCTGGGCACGAGTGCTACAGCAGGGGACATCTACAGCAGGGTAGTGTCTACAGGAGGGACATCCTACAGCAGGGGGTGTCTGCAGCAGGGAACATCCTGCAGCAGGGGTGTCTACAGCAGGGGATGTCTACGAGGTGTCTGCAGCAGGGTGTGTCTGCAGCAGGAGTGTCTACAGCAGGGGAGTGTCTGCAGCAGGAGGTGTCTACAGCAGAGAGTGTCTACAGCAGGGGGTGTCTTGCAGCAGGGGTGTCTACAGCAGGGGGTGTCTACAGCAGCAGGAGGGTACAGTATGATGGGGACGGTACAGCAGGGGTGTCTACAGCAGGGAGTGTCTACAGCAGCAGGAGGGTACAGTATGATGGGGTGGTACAGCAGGGGTGTCTTCAGCAGGAGGTACAGTATGATGGGGACGGTACAGCAGGAGTGTCTACAGCAGGGAGTGTCTACAGCAGCAGGAGGTACAGTATGATGGGGACGGTACAGCAGGGTGTCTACAGCAGGAGTGTCTACAGCAGGGAGGTGCTGTGTGATGGGGACGGTACAGCAGAGGAGTGTCTACAGCAGGGGTGTCTGCAACGGGGTGTCTGTAGGGTGTCTGCAGCAGGGGGTGAGTGTCTACAGCAGGGGAGTGTCTACAGCAGGAGGTACAGTATGATGGGGACGTACAGGGCAGTGTGGCAAGAGTGTCTACAGCAGGGAGTGTCTACACAGCAGCAGGAGGTACAGTATGATGGGGACGGTACAGCAGGGGTGTCTACAGCAGGGGAGTGTCTGGCAGGGGTGTCTACAGCAGGGGTTCTACAGCAGGGAGGGTACAGTGTGATGGGGACGGTACAGCAGGGGAGTGTCTACAGCAGAGTGTGGCGGAGGGTACAGTATGATGGGGACGGTACAGCAGGGGAGTGTCAGCAGGAGTGTCTACAGCAGTGTCTAGCAGCAGGAGGTGCAGTATGATGGGGACAGTACAGGAGGGTATGTCTACAGCAGCAGGAGAATTCAGTATGATGGGGACGGTACAGGAGGGGGTGTCTACAGCAGCAGGAGGGTACAGTATGATGGGGACGGTACAAGCAGGGAGTGTCTACAGCAGGGAGTGTCTCTACAGCAGCAGGAGGTACAGTATGATGGGACGGTACAGCAGGGGAGTGTCTGGCAGGAGGTGCAGTGTGATGGGGACGGTACAGCAGGGGTGTCTACAGCAGGGGGTGTCTCAGGGGTGTTCAGCAGCAGAGGGTACAGTATGATGGGACGGTACAGCAGTGTCTACAGCAGCAGGAGGTCAGTATGATGGGACGTACGGGGTGTCTAGCAGGAGGGTACAGTATGATGGGACGGTACAGCAGGGGGTGTCTACAGCAGGAGTGTCAGCAGGGAGTGTCTACAGCAGGAGTGTCTACAGCAGGGTGTCTGGCAGAGTGTCTACAGCAGGGGGTGTCAACAGCAGCAGGAGGTACAGTGGTGGGGACTCTGCAGAGTGTCTACAGCAGTGGGTGTCTACAGCAGGGGGGTGTCTAGCAGGGGAGTGTCTAGCAGGGAGTGTCTACAGCAGGATGTCTACAGGAGTGTCTACAGCAGAATTATCTACAGCAGGGGTCTGCAGCAGCAGGAGGGTGCAGTGGGGACGGTAGAGCAGGAGTGTCTACAGCATTATCTGCAGCAGCAGGGTACAGTATGATGGGGACAGGAACAGCAGAAGTGTCACAGCAGGGTGTCTACAGCAGCAGGTGCAAGTGTGAGTCGGTACAGCAGAGTGTCTACAGCAGCAGGAGGTACAGTATGATGGGGACGGTACAGCGGGGGTGTCTAGCAGGGGTGTCTACAGCAGCAGGGGAACAGTATGATGGGGACGGTACAGGAGGGCAGTGTCTACAGCGGGGAGTGTCTACAGCAGCAGGAGGGTACAGTATGATGAGACGGTACAGCAGGGGAGTGTCTACAGCAGCAGGAGGGTACAGTGTGATGGGACTTTACAGCAGGGGGTGTCTACAGCAGGAGTGTCTACAACAGAGTGTCTACAGCAGGGGAGTGTCTACAGCAGCAGGAGGTACAGTGTGATGGGACGCTACAGGAGTGACTACAGCAGAGTGTCTACAGCAGCAGGAGGGTACAGTGTGATGGGGACGGTACAAGGGTGTCTACAGCAGCAGGAGGTGCAGTATGATGGGGACGGTACAGGGGAGTGTCTACAGAGTGTACAGCAGCAGGAGGGTACAGTGTGATGGGGACGGTACAGCAGAGTGTCTACAGCAGGGGATGTCTACAGCAGCAGGAGGTACAGTATGATGGGACGGTGCAGCAGGGAGTGTCTACAGCAGGAGTGTCTGAAGTGTCTGGCAGTGCAGTGGGGAGGTACAGCAGAGTGTCTACAGCAGGGGAGTGTCTACAGCAGCAGGAGGGTACAGTGTGATGGGGACGGTACAGCAGAAGTGTCTACAGCAGCAGGAGGTACAGTGTGATGGGGACGGTACAGCGGGAGTGTCTACAGCAGTGTCTGCAGCAGGAGGTACAGTGTGATGGGACGGTGCAGCAAGTGTCTAGCAGGGAGTGTCTACAGCAGGAGAGTTGCAGTGTGTGGGGACGCTATAGCAGGAGTGTCTACAGCAGGGGTGTCAGCAGGAGGTACAGGTGTGATGGGGACGGTACAGCAGGGAGTGTCTGCAGCAGTGTCTACAGCAGGGGGTGTCTACAGCAGGGGTGTCTCAGGCAGGAGGTGCAGTATGATGGGACAGTTTGGGAGTGTCTACAGCAGCAGGAGGTGCAGTGTGATGGGGACGGTACAGCAGGGGTGTCTGCAGCAGGAGGGTGATATGATGGGACGCTACAGCAGGGAGTGTCTACAGCAGGGGTGTCTACAGCAGCAGGAGGTACAGTGTGATGGGGACGCTACAGGCGAAGTGTCTACAGCAGGGGAGTGTCTACAGCAGCAGGAGGGTGCAGCATGATGGGGACGGTGCAGCAGGGGAGTGCTACAGCAGAATGTCTACAGCAGGAGGGTACAGTGTGATGGAACTACAGCAGGGAGTGTCTACAGAGGTGTCTACAGCAGCAGGAGGGTACAGTGTGATGGGGACGGTGCAGCAGAGGAGTGTCTACAGCAAGGGTGTCTTCAGCAACGGAGGGTACAACATGATGGGGACGGTGCAGCAGGGGAGTGTCTCACAGCAGGAGGGTACAAGCATGACAGGGACTTTACAGCAGGATAAAGAACACGACAGTGATGACAGAGGAACTAACACCGGGATAAAAACACACCACCAGCAGCAGGATGGTACAGCATGATAGGCAGGATTTTAGCAGAGAAACTGCTTCTATTTCTTGATCATTGTTACCTTGGTCAGTGACATCAATGACCCACAACACCTCTGACAACATCAATGACTCACAACACCTCTGACAACATCAATGACTCACCTTACCTCTGAATCCATGACTCACACACCTCTGACAACATCAATGACCCACAACACCTCTGACAACATCCAGACTCACAACACCTCTGACAACATCAATGACTCACAACACCTCTGACAACATCCATGACTCACAACTTTTCAACATCAATGACCACAACACCTCTGACAACATCCATGACTCACCTTTTTCTGACATCATCAATGACTCACAACCTCTGACAACATCCATGACTCACAACACTTAACCCAACATCAATGACTCACCTTATCTGACAACATCAATGACTCACAACACCTCTGACAACATCAATGACTCACAACACCTCTGACAACATCAATGACTCACAACACCTCTGACAACATCAATGACTCACAACACCTCTGACAACATCAATGACTCACAACACCTCTGACAACATCAATGACCCACAACACCTCTGACAACATCAATGACTCACAACACCTCTGACAACATCAATGACTACAACACCTCTGACAACATCAATGACTCCACATCTCCTCTGACAATATCAATAACTCACAACCTCTGACAACATCAATGACTCCACATCCTCTGACAACATCAGCTACACCTCTGACAACATCAATGACTCACAACACCTCTGACAACATCAATGACTCACAACACCTCTGACAACATTAGGAGTAAGACCCCATTAAGAGAGTGACCGTGGGAGAGACACCATTACTAATTAGTGCCAAGGGACTCCTGTCTCTCTCACTCCCTGTGTCTCTTTCACCCCCTGTGTCTCTCTTACCCCCTGTGTCTCTCCTCCCCCTGTGTCCTCCTCCCTATCTCTTTCCCCCTGTTCTCTCTCACCCCCTGTGTCTCTCTCACCCCTGTGCTCTCTCACCCTCTGTCTCTCTCCCTTATCTCTCTCACCCCCTGTCTCTCCTCACCCCCTGTGTCTCCTCACCCCTGTGTCTCTCTCACCCCTTGTGTCTCTTTCACCCCCTGTGTCTCTCTCACCCCTGTGTCTCTCCTCACCCCTGTGTCTCTCTCACCCCCTGTCCTCTTTCACCCCTGTGTCCTCTTTCCCCACCTTCTTCCACCTCTCTCTCTCTCTCTCTCTCTCTCTCTCTCTCTCTCTCTCTCTCTCTCTCTCTCACCCACCACCAATTTCTCTCAATCACCTCACCTCGTTGTCTCTCATCCATCCCATGTCTCTTACCTACATCACCCACTGTTTCTCTCTCTCACCTTCTCCTCCTCTCTCACCTATCCTCTATCTCACTAATCCTCTATCTCTCACCCTCCCTCTCTCTCACTATCCTCTATCTCACCCTATCCTCTATCTCTCCACCTGCCTCCCTTATGTCTCCACCTATCCTCTATCTCACCTGCCTCCCTTATGTCTCACCTATTTTTCGATATATTTCGTGATATTTTTATTATCAATTTATCAACATCCGTCCTACCATCGTAGATAATTTACAACCACAACTACAACCATCATCATTATTATTAGTGTCATTACTATCTATCTAATTATCATATAAGTTGTAATCACCATCATTATCCCCAACAGTATCATCATTACAACTACTATCACAACCATCATTACCACAACCACCACCACAATACATATATAACCACAAGACACCACACATCAACCACCACAAGAAACCATTACAACAACCACCATTACAACTACCACAATTAGCCCAGGAAATCAATCACAACAAATGCCACAGCCACCACATCAAAACACACACACACACACACACACACACACACACACACAACCCGATACACAACACAGCAATGATGTTTGATTAGGAGAGGAACTGAAAGATATGGTGAGAGAGTATGATGAGGAGGGAAGTATGATGAGGAGGAAGTATGATGGGGAGGAATATGATGAGGAGGGAATATGAGGGGAAGAAATATATGAGGAAGAAAGTATGATGAGGAGGAAGTACGATGAGGTATACGATGAGGAGGAAGTATGATGAGAGGGGGTATAATGGGAAGAAAGTATAATGATGAGGAAAGTATGATGAGGAGGAAAGTACTATAAGGATAAGTATGAGGTTGAGGAAAAAATATTAATAAGAAAATTTTGAAGAGGAAAAAAGTATAAGGTGTAGGAAATATTTGAGACCAACTATAAAATTAGAAGAAAATTAAGAGTTTAAAGAAAAAAGTATAACGAAAAATTATGAAACGGACGGGAAAAAGTGTGAGGTCAGGTCCTTATTCATATTTTGTCCTCAGTGTAATGAACGGGAGTCGAATTTATTGGACAAATTGTGGCGTCAATATATTCGACTTTGAAACATTAAAACAAGTATTAAATTTTCAACACAGGTTAACGAATTGGTGATACCTGTGGCGCACAAACACACACACACACACACACACACACACACACACACACACACACACACACACACCTTCAACAGTTCACTTCACAAAAGTTTACCAATATTCAACAATCCTGAGATGGGATTTTTTGTCCAGCAACCTCTCTCTCTCTCTCTCTCTCTCTCTCTTCTCTCTCTCTCTGTCCCTATTTTGTGCCGGTAAAACAACAACACCCCTCCTCCTCCCCTCAGCACACCCAACAACAACACCCCTCCCTCCCTCCCTCCACCCCCACAACAACAACCACCCTCCCTCCCTCCCACCACCCCCCCACACCACCCTCCCTCCTCCTCCCAGCACCCCCAACAACAACACCCTCCTCCTCCTCCCACACCCCACAACAACAACACCCTCCCTCCTCCCTCCAACACAACAACAACACCCTCCCTCCTCCTCCAGCACCCCCCAACACACCCTCCCCTCCTCCCTCCCAGCACCCCACAACAACAACACCCTCCCTCCTCCCTCCCAGCACCCCCCCAACAACAACACCTCCTCCTCCTCCCAGCACCCCACAACAACAACACCCTCCTCCCCCTCTCCAGCACCCACAACAACAACACCCTCCCTCCTCCCTCCCAGCACCCCTGCAACTCTTCCCTCCTCCTCCCTCTCAGCACCCCTAACAACAACACCCTCCCTCCTCCTCCCAGCACCCCTACAACACCCTCCCTCCTCCTCCAGCACCCCACAACAACACCTCCCTCCTCCCTCTCAGCACCCCCAACAACAACACCCTCCCTCCTCCCTCCCAGCACCCCACAACAACAACACCCTTCCTCCTCCTCCAGCACCCCACAACAACAACACCCTCCCTCCTCCTCCCAGCACCCCACATGCCCTCCCTCCTCCCTCTCCAGCACCCCACAACAACACCCTCCCTCCTCCCTCCCAGCACCCCACAACAACAACACCCTCCTCCTCCTCTCCCAGCACCCCACAACAACAACACCCTCCTCCTCCTCCACTTTAAACAACAACACCCCTCCCTCCTCCCTCCCAGCACCCCCACAACAACACCCCTTCCTCCTCCCCTCCCAGCACCCCCAACAACAACACCTCCTCCTCCTCCAGCACCCCTGTAACTCCTCCCTCCTCCCTCTCCAGCCCCCCAACACCCTCCCTCCTCCCTCCCAGCACCCCATACCTTCCCTCCCTCCTCCCTCCCAGCACCCACAACAACAACACCCTTCCTCCTCCCTCCCAGCACCCCACAAACAACACCCCTCCCTCCTCCTCCCTTCAACACCCTCCCTCCTCCCTCCCAGCACCCCAACACTCTCACCTCCCTCCTCCCTCTCCTCCCCCCAGCTGCCACCCTCCCTCCTCCCTCTCCAGCACCCCAACCCTCCCTCCTCCTCCCAGCACCCCTAACAAAACACCCTCCCTCCTCCCTCTCAGCACCCCACAACAACACCCTCCTCCTCCCTCCCAGCACCCCACAACAACAACACCCTCCCTCCTCCCTCCTCCCAGCACCCCACAACAACAACACCCTCCTCCTCCCTCCCCACCCCCAACAACAACACCCTCCCTCCTCCTCCCAGCACCCCACCATACCCTCCCTCCTCCCCTCCCAGCACCCCACAACAACACCCCTCCCTCCTCCCTCCCAGCACCCCACAACAACAACACCCTCCCTCCTCCTCTCCAGCACCCCCACAACAACAACACCCCTCCCTCCTCCCTCCCCAGCACCCCACAACAACAACACCTCCCTCCTCCCTCTCCAGCACCCCCCAACAACAACACCCTTCCTCCTCCCTCTCAGCACCCCCAGCAACTCCCTCCCTCCTCCCTCCCAGCACCCCACAACCTACCCTCCCTCCTCCTCTCCAGCACCCCCAACAACAACACCCTCCTCCTCCCTCCCAGCACCCCACAACAACAACACCCTCCTCCTCCTCAGCACCCCCAACAACAACATCCTCCTCCTCCCTCTCCAGCACCCACAACAACAACACCCTCCCTCCTCCTCCCAGCACCCCAACAACAACACCCCTCCCTCCTCCTCTCCAGCACCCCTACAACAACACCTTCCTCCTCCTCCCAGCACCCCAACAACAACACCTCCCTCTCCTCCCAGCACCCCCTACAACCACCCTCCTCCTCCTCCCAGCACCCCACAACAACACACCCTCCCTCCTCCCCTCCCAGCACCCCACAACAACAACACCCCTCCCTCCTCCCTCCCAGCACCCCACAACAACAACACCCCTCCCTCCTCCTCCCAGCACCCCACAACAACACCCTCCCTCCTCCCTCTCAGCACCCACAACCACCTCCCTCCTCCTCCCAGCACCCCAACAACAACACCTCCCTCCTCCTCCCAGCACCCCACAACAACAACACCCTCCCTCTCCTCCTCCCAGCACCCCAACAACAACACCCTCCCTCCTCCCTCCCAGCACCCCACAACAACAACACCTCCCTCCTCCTCCCAGCACCCCCCAATGAACACACCTCCTCCCTCCTCCCAGCACCCCGCAACAACACCTCCTCCTCCCTCCCACCTCCCCACAACAACACCCTCCCTCCTCCTCCCGCACCCCACAACAACCCCTCCTCCTCCCTCCCACCACCCCTTCCCTCCTCTCCTCCCAGCACCCCCAACAACACCTCCTCCTCCCTCCCAGCACCCCACAACAACAACACCCTCCCTCCTCCCTCCCAGCACCCCTAACAACACCCTCCCTCCTCCCTCCAGCACCCCACAACAACAACACCCTCCCTCCTCCTCCCAGCACCCCACAACAACAACACCTCCTCCTCCCTCCCAGCACCCACAACAACACCCCTCCCTCCTCCTCCCAGCACCCCACAACAACAACACCCTCCCTCCTCCCTCCCAGCACCCCACAACAACAACACCCTCCCTCCTCCTCCCAGCACCCCACAACAACAACACCCTCCCTCCTCCCCCCCAGCACCCCAACAACAACACCCTCCCTCCTCCTCCCAGCACCCCACAACAACAACCTCCCTCCTCCTCCAGCACCCCTAACAACAACACCCTCCCTCCCTCCCTCCCAGCACCCCACAACAACAACACCCTCCCTCCTCCCCTCCCAGCACCCCACAACAACAACACCCTCCTCCTCCCTCCCCACACCCCCCTACAACAACCCCTCCTCCCTCCTCCCAGCACCCACAACAACAACACCCTCCCTCCTCCCTCCCACCACCCCACAACAACAACACCTCCTCCTCCCTCCCAGCACCCACAACAACAACACCCTCCCTCCTCCCTTGACACCCCACAACAACAACACCCTCCTCTTCCCCTCCCCAGCACCCCACAACAACAACACCCCTCCCTCTTCCCTCCCAGCACCCCACAACAACAACACCCTCCTCCTCCTCCAGCTTACAACAACAACACCCTCCCTCCTCCCTCCCAGCACCCCCAACAACAACACCCTCCTCCTCCTCCCCAGCACCCACAACAACACCCTCCCTCCTCCTCCCAGCACCCCACAACAACAACACCCTCCCTCTCCTCCCAGCACCCCACAACAACAACACCCTCCCTCCTCCCTCCCAGCACCCCACAACAACAACACCCTCCTCCTCCCTCCCAGCACCCCACAACAACAACACCCTCCCTCCCTCCTCCCAGCCAACAACCCCTCCCTCCTCCCTCAGCACCCCACAACAACACCTCCCTCCTCCTCCCACCACCCCACAACAACACACCTCCCTCCCTCCTCCCAGCACCCCACAACAACACCTCCCTCCTCCCTCCAACACCCCACAACAACAACACCCTCCCTCCTCCTCCCAGCACCCCACAACAACAACACCCCTCCCTCCTCCCTCCAACACCCCCAACAACAACACCCTCCCCTCCTCCCCTCCCAGCACCCCACAACCATGCTCCTCCCTCCTCCCTCAGCACCCCTACAACAACAACCCCTCCCTCCTCCCTCCAGCACCCCACAACAACACCCTCCTCCTCCTCCCAGCACCCCACAACAACACCCTCCCTCCTCCTCCCAGCACCCCAGCAACAACACCTCCCTCCTCCCTCCCAGCACCCCACAGCAACAACACCCTCCCTTCCTCCCTCTCCAGCACCCCACAACAACCCCCACAATAAAGGTACAACAACAACCACCCCACAGCCCCTAGACACCAAGGCGCGCCACAGCTAGAACAAACGTTTCACCTTTAAGCTGTAATATTTCCAGGCAACCAATGTCCATCTCCAATCTTTTTAACTCTCAATATTCTCTCGTGTTAACCGTAGACTATAGCCATTAGGAGATAAAAGGTGGAGAAATAGTGGAGGGAGGAATGAAAAAAAAGGGAGAAAGAAGGAAGAGTGTGATAGGGGGATCATCGTCATCATCATCATCATCATCATCGTCATCATCATCATCGTCATCATCATCATCATCATCATCATCGTCATCATCATCATCATCATCATCATCATCTGTCTTTCTCCTAAACTCCAAGGATTTTAACACAGTGTTTAGTTCATCATCCCGACTTTAACATCTCCTCCTCCCCTTGCCTCCCCTCAGATAATTTCCGGGGTCTCTCTCTCTCTCTCTCTCTCTCTCTCTCTTTCTCTCTCTCTCTCTCTCTGTCTCTCTCTCTCTCTTTCTCTCTCTCTCCATCGATGGACTCAAGAGCTTCCGTCTTCATCAGCTAATATCCTTTCGTACGTGAGATTTTCGCGACCTCTACACAGTCAGCCATCAACTCAAATGCACCGTAGTTAGGTTAGGTTAGGTTAGGTTAGGTTAGGTTAGGTTAGGTTAGGTTAGGTTAGGTTAGGAATATATGTAACCACGTCAGTTAAAAGTTAGTTTTTTGCAGGAGGACGCGAGTGTTGATGATACAGGGGCGGGCGGGAGGCAGGGAGAGTATCGACCACCTTAACAAATACGCCTTTATGATCGTCTTGTATTTATGTCAGATGAAAATGTTCGATTCATCCACAAATTTTTACTTGGTATTTGTTTTTTGTTTTTTTTCCTGAGATGATAAAGTTTATGTATAATTTTATTTGTATTATTTGATCCTATTATTTAAATTTATTTAATAGATTTAATTTTTTTAAATGAATTTTCGTGTTTTATAAAAAAAAAAAATAACACGGAAGGATCATGACAACACAGTTTTGACCTGCTGTGACCTTGACCTTGACCCGATTCTCACTCAGAGTTTACCACCAATGTAAAAATTTTCCTTTAATTGACCAAATGATTTAAAAACATCTTGAAACACAGACATACACCGAGACGAATGGCTAACATGGAGGCGTTTGTCATTAACCTTCAAGCGTCATCAGGAGGTAATAATGTGTGTAATCATTCAGTAAAATTGTCATACACGTTTACAATTGTATAAGCATGTTTATAAACTATGCAGTTATACAGTACAGCATGCAAATAAATCACTGTAGGTGTCACGTGATCCATGTATACGCTGATAACCACGAAAGCGCTTGGGAACTTGGTGTTTTCTTGTTTCCTATGTGGTTATCAGCATATGCAAGTACAGCAGGTATATAGACAGTGCACGTAGACCATGGGGGAATATAGTTTCCTGTGTGTTGAGACAATGCAATAAACGACAATGGTAAACAGGAAGGCAACTTGACCAAGGATAGCAAACACATATGTCAGGTACCACGGGCGATGTACCTTCACCAGGCAGACAGATAGATGGGACCACAGGCACGAGGATTTACCGCAGATACACACGTCGACGAATCTATTTATAATTCCGGAACGAATCGCAGAAGCAATCATAGGCGTCGACTCGACCGATGGATTAGCCTATGCAGGGAAATGTTAGGTGTCACTACCGATGGATTTCCAATACTCTATATCAGAGTATAATCCAGGAGGGCCAGACCAGCCGTCTGATGTGTCACTGACGCCCGTTATGACCTGCTGCTGGCTGGCTGGCTGCCGGTTTTTTTCACCCACAGGATAACGTTGTGATATAGGAACATTAACCGCCTGCCGGATACCTAAGTTATAATAACTGACTATAATAACTAACCAATAATAACTAAACACTATAATTTACAAAAACTATAATATTGAACCTATTATAACTGACTATAATAACTAACCAATAATAACTAAACACTATAATTAACAAAAACTATAATACTGAACCTATTATAACTGACTATAATAACTAATTATGATAACTGACCTCTATTACCTGACTATATAACTGACCTGTAATATCTGACTATATAATTTGACCTATAATACCTGCCTATATAACTGACTACGTATACAACTGATCTATAATATCTGACTATACAACTGGCCTATAATATCTGACTATATAACTGACCTATAATACTTGACTATATAACTGGCCTCTAATATCTGACTATATAATTGACCTATAATACTTGACTATATAATTGACCTATAATACTTGACTATAATAACTAAAGTAACCTGACCTAACTTCTAACTTCAATTGCTTGGATGATGAAGTTCCTTTATAGCGACACACACACACACACACAGACACACACAGACACACAGACACACAGACACACACACACACACACACACACACACACACACACACACACACGACTCAAGACGCCCTTGACCTGCAGATAAACCGAGACGTAATTTTCCGCCATACAATCAACTTACAAACTTTAATTTCCTCTCTATTCTATTAGTAACCAAGGGTCATTTTACGTTTTCCCCATGAAATACTAAAAAGACAATTACAAAAAAAAAATCGTCATTCTAAAATTAACAATTCAGACCAAACAACAGTAATTATTGATGTTTTTAATATATATATATATATTTTTTTTTTGGCGGGAACTATGCGAGAGTACATCCGGGGCGGCGACGGTGCCACATGTCCAGGCGTAAAAATTATCAGATTTTTTTTTTCGGCTGGTGTGTGTCTGGTGGCTGATGATGAGAGATGTGGCACCACCGCGTTTGTTTACTAACTTGGTCCAAATGGAAGGTTTTTTTTTTTTTTTAGAGAAGTACATCAGAGAGCTTCACTGTGACGAGTTTCCAGCATAATGGAAGCCTCTATTATGTCATTCACCCGCCATTATTTCTCCATTACCCGGTATATGAGACAAACTTTCACTTTCATACATTCAATAATCCCAATAGATAATGTCCATTGGTATTACTCCATTAAAACAACCTTACTGATATTACCTTCCTAAATAACCCTCCCCTCCCCCCATTAGGTGAATTCCACTGTAAATGCCCCAATAGGTCAACAACCCATTGACCTTATACCTATTCATCAGCAAACACCCATCGACACTACCCCATTAAGATAACACAGCAGGCAATGTCGAATTAAACAGACCCCATTGGCCCACCCATTAATCTAACTTCAGTGACACGCTCTTAATGGAACAGTACCAGCGGGAGTGACTAATAGGTGGTGACCCATTATCATGAAGTCTTTACGGCGGCGCTATTCAGGGTGACATGACCTGGATTTATTAAGGAGGAATATGGGAAATGGTGATTAACACACACACACACACACACACACACACACACACACAAGGCAATCTAACCAAACTTATACTAACGCTGACCCAATTTAATTTAACCTGAACTATCGTACCTAAACCTAAACTAACCAAAGTAAACTAACTTAACCTGTCTTAACTTACCCTAAAACCCAATATAACCTGACCTAACCTTCCCTAATCTAACCTAACCTAATCTAACCTAACCTAACTTAATTTTCCCTAATTTTAATCTAACCTGACTTAACTTAATTTAACTTTGCTTAGCCTAACGTAATCAACACTACCCCCCCCCCCTCAATCCCTAGGCCGGATATCTGGGCCCAAACTGCTCCTGGAGGAGACTCGATACCGGCTACTATAAAAACTCTTCCTCCGGCTGCCCGATATGAACGACCCCGTTATTCCGGGTATCCGATAATCCTGATCCTCTGTTATTCCGGATATCCGATATTTGACCCCGTAATTCCGGCCTCCCGATATTTCTGACCCCGTTAAGCAGGCTATCCGATATTTCTGATCTCGTTACGTTGACCATCCGATATTCTTGACGCCCATTATTACAGTTACCCGATATTTCAAACCGCGTTATCCCGGCTTCCCGATATTTCTGAGCCTATTATGCCGGGTACCCGATATTTCAGACCCGTTATGCTGCTTGCCTGACATTTTTGACCCCGTTATTTCGATCTCCCGACTTTTCTGACTCCGTTATGCGCCGAATATCCGACTTTTCCGACCCCCGTTACGTCGGTCGGCCAAGAACCTCGGTAACACAAATCTGACGCTGAGCCGAACTGCCGCGTCATGACGATTACACAACCGACCAAATATTGCCATGAAATATTCCCTCGTGAGAATAATGTCAGCAGTTATGGTCAGCAAATACTCCTCTTTCATGATAACACTGTCAGCAGATATTTTCATGATATTATTGGCAGTTGTTATCGTCAGCAGATATTCTTTCATGATAATAGTGTCAGCAGATATTCCTTTATGAGAATAGTGTCAGCTTGGAATATTAAGTGAGTTTTTTTTTTCAGTAAATATTCGTTTAATGGCTCTTTCTCCCTTTTGTTATGAGAATAGGTTTTTGGTGGGTGGGTTTTATTACTCAAATCTGACCTTCATTTTATAGGAAATGAAGGTCAGATTTGTCAAAAGCCTATTCATAAAAGAAGACAGATCAACAAAAAAACCTCACAAATACAAAAAATGTAAATGAATAAAACTAAGATATCGAGCGAATATTTACGAGAGCTTACCCATCTCTCTCTCTCTCTCTCTCCCTATCTCTCTCCCTCTCCCTATCTCTCTCTCTATCTCTCTCCCTATCTCTCTCAACACCAGGATCGATGACCAAGGATGGTGGCGTTGTGCCCTTCTTTCCTTCAACACTTTAAACACCACAAAACTCGGACCCTAAACTCACAAACAAACCCACATTTTACTGTTTTTGTTTATCTCTTTGTTTGTGTTTGTTTGTTTGTCTTGTGTCGTGTCGTATGCTTAAGACATCACACAAAATGTATCCTATGTTATTGTTACTGTCATTGTTATTCCAAGTATCGAACCCAAGACGTTTTTCCCTTGTTTTGGACCGTCTGTTGCGTCGTTCTTACTATATACCACAAATGAACACAAATACAGTTTCGTTTATTGTGCTGTTGTTGTTGTTGTTGATGGTGTAGTGTGTAGGGCGGTGGAGTCTAGATTAAAAAGGAAAACAAAAAAAATATCCTCCTTTTTCCAAACATGTTAACTAAACTTTTTTATTTTCTTGACTAGGTCGTGTCGGATGGTTGTGTTGAAATAAAAAAAATCCAAATAAATGTATAATTGACCTAACCTAACCTAACCTAACCTCACCTCACCTCACCTCACCTAACCTAACCTCACCTAACATCACCTCACCTCACCTCACCTCACCTAACCTAACCTCACCTAAACTAACCTAACATCACCTAACCTAACCTAACCTAACCTCACCTCACCTCACCTCACCACACCTAAACTAACCTAGCCTAACCTCATATCCTTGCCGTCAATGTCATCAGTTCCTTTAGTGTTTCTCATCACTTGAGTTGAGGTGGTCGCCTTACTGAATAAAAACAATAAATATAATCTATCTTTGTTTTTCCATAAATATATTCTTTTTTTTTACTTGTTATACCAAAAAAAAATAAAAAATTCGTTTACTTGTTTTTCCGAACACCAAAACAAACACATATTTTCTTGTTTTGTTGTTGTTTTGTTGTTGCTTATTTGTGCTTTTAACCACAGTGTTTTCGGACGCCCTAAACATGTAAAAAAACGAGAAAAATTATATTCTCCAACATTAAAACACCGCCGTTTTTTTTGTTTAATTGTTTTCTTCACTAATGTGTTGTGTTGTACATTTATTATCACATAAACGATCTGTTGTTGTTGTGTGTGTGTGTGTGTGTGTGTGTGTGTGTGTGTGTGTGTGTGTGTGTGTGTGTGTGTGTGTGCAGGTATGTATGTATGTATTAATTGCGTCGACAGACAGACAGACAGACAGACAGACAGACAGAGATAGATAGATAGATAGATAGATAGATAGATAGATAGATAGATAGATAGATAGATAGATAGATAGATAGATGTGTGTGTATTCTTCACTGCCAATCTTGATCCATAAACTGATATATTATTGACAGATAATAATCGATGGCGGAGTTTCTAGCTCTCGGGTGCATTAAAACCTCCTGTTTATGCCTCACCTGTTTTGTCTCGATATATAAATATATATTTCTTGGCTCGTGACATATTTAATTTTTGTCTCTAAATATGTTCCTTTATGTCTCTAAATATGTTCCTTTTATGTCTTCGAAATATTCTTGTCTCGAAATATGTTCCTTTATGTCTCTAAATATGTTCCTTTATGTCTCTAAATATGTTCCTTTATGTCTCTAAATATGTTCCTTTATATCTCTAAATATGTTCCTTTATGTCTCTAAATATGTTCCTTTATGTCTCTAAATATGTTCCTTTATGTCTCTAAATATGTTCCTTTATGTCTCTAAATATGTTCCTTTATGTCTCTAAATATATATTTTTTACAGGATTGGCCCACCAGGGTACAGGTCAATGACTCACATCAAGACCAGTGGGAGAAAATATTCTACTACTGCTACTACTACTACTACTTTTTTTCTACTACGTGGCCTCCAGCCTCCCCCAATAGCCACACCTTCGCCACCATTTAATTACCTTAATATTAAATATCCTAATACATAAGAAGCTATCCTATCTGTGTTAAATTAGTTGAGCCGCAGATCTATGCGGCATTCAGTGACAGTAGCCTCATAGTCAATATCTGCAGCAGTTGTCGGAGTTGGGGCAAAAGCTTCGTTCCCTGAGGCAGAGCAGAGCCGACCGAAGGAGAGAGAAAGACAGTCGACATCTCATCCAGGCTGTAACATAACTACTACTACTACTTTTTTTTTTTTTTTTAAACGGCCTCCAGCTCCCCAATAGCCACCATTTGTTTACTAATAATAATAATAATAATAATAATAATAATAATAATAATAATATATAATAATAATAATAATAATAATAATAATAATAATAATAATAATAATAATAATAGGACCAAAAAGAAGATCAACAGTGTGAAACAATATGTATGTTGTGTTGTCAAAGTAAGAGAAACAATTGAGACCCTGCAACTGTGTGTAAATGAGGCAGAATGGCTCACGATAATCACAGGCCTATGGGAAATAGTTAGAACGTAATAATTATTTCTCATCTCTCACAACAAGAAATATAAAATTAAAAGAACCAAAAAAGACACAGAGATGAAGATAACATAATAAAGTTAATTATATCAAAAGAAAACAAAATAAGAGTAACATAAAACGATAGGATATTTCCTTGAAATAATAAAAATGAGAATAATGAAAGTAAATTTTCCCCAAAGAAAGACAAAATTATTAAAAAACAGAAAAAAAAAATATTCATTAATTTTTCCAAAATTCATAAACATGTGAACAACACACGGAGAAGTATTTACGAGTTGGTAGAATTTGTCTCGAAAGAAACTAGAAAATGAGAGAGAGAGAGAGAGAGAGAGAGAGAGAGAGAGAGAGAGAGCATAATGGCCTTTAATGTCATTCATACACTACCTAACTTTATTTTCCCAAGAAATAGTAAATCGCTATAGTTGATGAGTGTGTGTGTGGTGTGTGTGTGTGTGTGTGTGTGTGTGTGGAAAGGACGGTTGCGCGTGCGTGCTAGTGTTTGGTTCGACCATTAGGCGGGCTGATGGGATGGCCAGTGCACACCTCTCGCCTTTTCTAACCTGAGAGAGAGAGAGAGAGAGAGAGAGAGAGAGCCCCACAAACCTACATTACGGCACCGTATTTTTACTGAACATCTTGCCTCCATTTTGAGGAAAATGGGGCCGTGTGGCTCTCTCCCCACGTGTGTCAAAGCTTCCTGGGAGGAGGGGGGGAAGACAGGGGAGGGGAGAGGAAGAGAGGAGGAGGGAGAGAGAAATGGAGGAAAAGAGGACACACACTAGAGGAGGGAGAGGAGGAGGAGGAAGACACACTGGAGGGGAGGAGGAGGAGGAGGAGGAAGACACTGGAGGAGGAGGAGGAGGAGGAAGAGGAGGAGGAGGAGGCACACATCAAAGGGAAGAGGAAGAGGAGGGAGGAGGAGGAGGAGGAGGAGGGAACACACTGGAGGAGGAGGAGAAAGAGGAGGGACACACTGGAGGAGGAGGAGGAGGAGGAGGAGGAGGAGGGGAGAAGAGGAGGCACACTGGAGGAGGAGAGGAGGAGGAGGAGGAGGAGGAGGAGGACACACACACTGGAGGAGGAGAGGAGGAAGGCACACACTGGAGGAGAGGAGGAGGAGGAGGCACACTGGAGGAGGAGGAGGCACGGAGGAGGGAGGAGGAGGCCACTGAGGAGAGAGGAGGAGGAGGAGGAAGGCACACCTGGAGGAGGAGGAAGGCACACACTGGGAGAGGAGGAGGAGGAGGAGGAGGGGTTGGACGAGGTTAACTGAGGTTCACGTCTCAGCATCAAAAATCTACTCCGCTGCCACAGGACTCTTCTCCTCCTCAACTGACAGGTTATGTTTCCAGGTCACGTCCTGAGGGAGGTGTCCATGCTACCGGTACTAGTAAGACGACGTTCCTGAGCGTCTCATGAGATAGATGAGGGAGGCCAGGGCGGTAAGGACTCGTGGAGGAGGGGGGGAGGGGTGGCCAGGCACAAGGACTCGGGAAGAAGGGGACGGGTGGGGGCATGTTCCCTGACCGCATCCCTCAGGGTGTCTTCGCTGAGTCGCCAAGAAGGACCACAGTAAGAGGAACTTGGGTCGTCTCCTCAGTTTATATACTCTTAGCAAGATGTCCCTCCCGCACCGGTAAAAGCAACACTACGGTGTCCCTGAGCGTCTACGAGCGTCCACGAGTGTTCCTATGAGATGGATTTGGGGAATAAGGACCCGAACTTTTGTAGGACTTGTACTCGTAAGTCAATTTTTCATTAACCAAGATACGAGAAAATATTTAACTCGTCCAGGAAAATAAATACAATGGTCTGAGATGCGTCAAAATTACAGTGAAACACAAGTAAAACCAGCAAAGTGTGTACATTCCCATTTACCAACGCACGAGAATGACTGATGCAAAAGCTCCTCACTGGCTGCATGATATAACTCCTTCATGACAAGCAAAAAAAATCAAAAACAAAAAACTATCAGTCAATCAGGCGAGGCGGGAGCTAGCCCGACTAAAGCGGCCAAAAATACATCCACGAGCGATGTTTTAAGGGATCCAGACCCAAGGTGGCGGATGTTGGCGGCGGATGTTGGCGCCTTCTTCCCCCACCCGGAGTTTACTGAGGACAAAATCATTACATCGACAATAGGAGCTAACAAGCCACCATCCTCCTTGCAAGACAAGGACAAATTACGTATTATGGAGTCATTGTGGCCGAGTTAAGATGATTAATGGATTGGACAAGTACAAATGACCAGTCCAGAAATCCACTCAGGCTATAGCTGATCGTTCTGGGGCTGGAGGTGTGTGTTGTGGCTCCCAGGAGGTGTAGAATGTGCGCACAGGTGGCCCTGGGGAGATGTAGGGTGTTAGGTGGCCCACAGGAGGTGTAGAATGTGCGTCAGGTGCTCCCAGGAGGTGTAGGGTGTGTTAGGTGGCCCACAGGAGGTGTAGAATGTGCGTCAGGTGGCCCTGGGAAGATGTAGGGTGTGTAGGTGGCCCACAGGATGCTACTGTGTATTGTGGCAGGAGGTGGAATGTGTGTGGCAGGAGGTGTAGAATGTGTGTCAGGTGGCCCCAGGGGAGGTGTAAAATGTGTCAGGTGGCCCCCAGGAGGTGTAGAATGCGTCAGGTGGCCCGGGAAGATGTAGGGTGTGTTAGGTGGCCCACAGGATGCATACTGTGTATTAGGTGGCCCCGGGAGTGTAGAATGTGTGTCAGGTGAACCCAGGAGGTGAATGTGTGTCAGGTGGCCCCAGGAGGTAAAATGTGTGTCAGGTGGCCCCCGGGAGGTGTAGAATGTGTGTCAGGTGGAACCCAGGAGGTGTAGAATGTGTGTCAGGTGCCCCGGGAGGTGTAGAATGGTGTGTGTGGCCCCAGGAGGTGTAAAATGTGTCAGGTGGCCTCGGAGGTGTAGGAATGTGTGTCAGGTGGAACCCAGGAGGTGTAGAATGTGTGTCAGGTGGCCCCGGAGGTGTAGAATGTGTGTCAGGTGGCCCCCAGGAGGTGTAAAATGTGTCAGGTGGCCCCGGGAGGTGTAGAATGTGTGTCAGGTGGCCCCCAGCAGGTGTAGAGTGTGTCAGATGGACCCCAGAAGGTGTAGTGTGTGTCAGATGGCCCCTAGAAGGTGTAGTGTGTGTCAGATGGCCCCAGCAGGTGTAGAGTGTGTCAGGTGGAACCCAGGAGGTGTAGTGTGTGTCAGATGGCCCCCAGAAGGTGTAGTGTGTGTCAGGTGGCCCCCGAAGGTGTAGTGTGTATCAGATGGCCCCAGCAGGTGTAGAGGTGTGTCAGGTGGACCCCAGGAGGTGTAGTGTGTATCAGATGCCCCCAGCAGGTGTAGAGGTCAGGTGGACCCCAGGAGGTGTAGGTGTGTGTCAGGTGGCTCTCAGGAGGTGTAGAAGGTCAGGCCCCAGAAGGTGTAGTGTGTGTCAGGTGGCCCCCAGGAGGTGCAGCGTGTGTCAGATGGCCCCTAGAAGGTGTAGTGTGCAGATGGCCCCAGAAGGTGTAGAGCGTGTCAGATGGCCCCTAGAAGGTGTAGTGTGTGTCAGATGGCTCCCAGCAGGTGTAGAGTGTGTCAGATGGCCCCCAGTAGGTGTAGCGTGTGTCGAGTGGGCCCCAGGAGGTGTAGAATGTGTCGGGGTGTCTCTTTCTCTCTCACAATTAACCTCTCTCTCTCTCTCTCTCTCTCTCACGCATACAATCATGCGCACGCAAGAACATTTCCCTTACGCTTCGTAAGTCACACAAAAACTCTTTTTCTCCTCTTCGTCTCTCACTCTCCCGCCTCTCCTAAGACATACCATCACCACCTTCTTACGACCTTATGTTGGTATCTCATTTTCTCCTTCCCTAGACCAGCCTCCTCCTTCCTTAGACCGGCCTCCTCCTTCCTTTAGACCGGCCTCCTCCTTCCCTAAGACCAGCCTCCTCCTTCCTTGACTGCTTCCCTTAGACTGGCTTCCTTCCTTTAGACTGGCTTCCTCCTTCCCTTAGACTGGCTTCCTCCTTCCCTTAGACCGGCTTCTCCTCCTTCCTTAGACGGGCCTCCTCCTTCCCTTAGACCGGCCTCCTCCTTCCTTAGACCGGCCTTCCTCAGACGGCCTCCTCCTTCCTTAGACCGGCCTCCTCCTTCCCTTAGACGGGGCCTCCTCCTTCCCTTAGACCGGCCTCCACCTTCCTAGACCGGCCTCTCCCTTCCCTTAGACCGCCTTCCTCCTTCCCTTAGACCGCCTTCCTCCTTCCCTAAGACCGCCTTCCACCTTCC
This sequence comes from Homarus americanus, assembly GCF_018991925.1. Classification (NCBI taxonomy): domain Eukaryota; kingdom Metazoa; phylum Arthropoda; class Malacostraca; order Decapoda; family Nephropidae; genus Homarus; species Homarus americanus. The sequence continues at coordinate 65,792 of NW_024748832.1, forward strand.
TTGTAACCAGCTCTCCTTCCCTTGAGACCGGCCTCCTCCTTCCTTACACTGGCTTCCTCCTTCCCAATCACTTCCTCCTTCCTTAACCAGCTTCCTCCTTTCCCTTAGACCGGCCTCCTCTCTTAGACCGGCCTCTCTTACACTGGCTTCCTCCTTCCCTGTCTTCCTCCTTCCCTAGACCGGCCTCCACCTTCCCTAGACTGGCTTCCTCCTTCCCTTAGACCGGCCTCCTCCTTCCCTTAGACTGCCTCTTCCTTAGACTGGCTTCCTCCTTCCTGACTGGCCTCCTCCTTCCCTTAGACCTGCTTCCTCCTTCCCTAGACCAGCCTCCTCCTTCCCTTAGACTGGCTTCCTCCTTCCCTTAGACTTGCTTCCTCCTTCCCTAGACCTGCTTCCTCCTTCCCTTAGACCAGCCTCCTCCTTCCTTAGACCGGCCTTCTTTCCTTAGACCGGCTCCTCCTTCCTTAGACCGGCCTCCTCCTTCCTTTAGACCGGCCTCCTCCTTCCTTAGACCAGCCTCCTCCTTCCCTTAGACCGGCCTCCTCCTTCCCTTAGACCGGCCTCCTCCTTCCCTTTAGACTGGCTTCCTCTCCCTTAGACTTGCTTCCTCCTTCCCTTAGACCGGCCTTAGACCGGCCTCCTCCTTCCCTAGACGGCCTCCTCCTTCCTTAGACAGGCCTCCTCCTTCCCTTAGACCGGCCTCTCCTTCCTTTAGACCGGCCTCCTCCTTCCTTAGACCGGCCTCCTCCTTCCTTAGACCGGCCTCCTCCTTCCCCTTAGACCGGCCTCCTCCTTCCTTAGACCGCCTCCTCCTTCCTTAGACGGCCTCCTCCTTCCCTTAGACCGGCCTCCTCCTTCTTAGACCGGCCTCCTCCTTTCCTTACACTGGCTTCCTCCTTCCTCAGACCGGCCTCCTCCTTCCCTAGACCGGCCTCCTCCTCCTTCCCCTTAGACCGGCCTCCTCCTTCCCTTAGACCGGCCTCCTCCTTCCCTTAGACCGGCCTCCTTCCCTCTTAGACTGGCCTCTCCTTCCCTTAGACCGGCCTCCTTCCTTCCTCTAGACCGGCCTCCTCCTTCCCTTAGACCGGCCTCCTCCTTCCCTTAGACCGGCCTCCTCCTTCCTTAGACCGGCCTCCTCCTTCCCTTAGACCGGCCTCCTCCTCCTTCCCTAGACCGGCCTCCTCCTTCCCTTAGACCGGCTTCCTCCTTCCCTTAGACCGGCTTCCTCCTTCCTAGACCGGCCTCCTTCCCTTAGACCGGCCTCCTCCTTCCCTTAGACCGGCCTCCTCCTTCCCTTAGACCGGCTTCTCCTTCTCAGACCGGCCTCCTCCTTCCTTAGACCGGCCTCCTCCTTCCTTAGACCGGCTCTCCTTCCTTAGACCGGCTCTCCTTCCCTTTTTAGACCCTTCCTCCTTCCCTTAGACCGGCCTCCTTCCTAGACTGCCCCTCCTTCCTTAGACCAGCCTCCTCCTTCCCTTAGACCGGCCCCTCCTTCCCTTAGACCGGCCTCTCCTTCCTTAGACCGGCTTCTCCTTCCTTCCTTAGACCGGCTTCTCCTTCCCATGACCGGCCTTCCTCTTCTTAGACCGGCCTCCTCCTTCCCTTAGACCGGCCTCCTCCTTCCCTTTAGACCGCCTCTCCTTCCCTAGACCGGCCCTCCTTCTTCCTTAGACCGGCCTCCTCCTTCCCTAGACTGCTTCTCCTTCCGACCGGTCCAGACCGGCCTCCTCCTTCCCTTAGACTGGCCCCTCCTTCCTTAGACCGCCTCCTTCCTTCCTTTAGACCGGCTTCCTCCTTACCACAACAACCACACTACCACAAAATATACATCTACCACAACTGTCAAACCAACCACAATTACCACAACAACAGCAACAAACCACACCACCGAAACAAATCGCAACAACCGCAACAACCAAATTACTACAACCACAACAACCACACCCACAACAACCACAAACATTACAAACACAACAACCCCAACTACTACAGCCATAACAACCACAACTACAACCACAACAACCACAACAACTACAACCACAACCACAACCACAACAACCACAATTACCACCAATAACTACTACAGCCATAACAACCACAACAACTACTACAACCATAACAAACACACAACAACAACAACCACAACTACTAAAACTCAACAACCCCAACTACTACCACCACAACTACTACAGCCATAACAACTACAACAACCACAACAACGACAACCACAACAACCACAAATACTACAGCCATAACAACCACAACAACGACAACCACAACAACCACAAATACTACAGCCATAACAACCACAACAACCACAACTACAGCCATAACAACCACAACAACGACAACCACAACAACCACAAATACTACAGCCATAACAACCACAACAACCACAACTACTACAGCCATAACAACCACAACAACGACAACCACAACAACCAAATACTACAGCCATAACAACCACAACAACCACAACTACTACAGCCATAACAACCACAACAACGACAACCACAACAACCACTAAATACTACAGCCATAACAACCACAACTACCACAACTACTACAGCCAACAACTACAACAACCACAACAACGACAACCACAACAAACACAAATACTACAGCCATAACAACCACAACAACGACAACCAACAACCACTAAATACTACAGCCATAACAACCACAACTACCACAACTACTACCAGCCATAACACCAACAACCACAACAACGACAACCACAACAACCACAAATACTACAGCCATAACAACCACAACAACGACAACCACAACAACCACAACTACTACAGCCATAACAACCACAACAACCACAACTACTACAGCCATAACAACCACTACAACCACAACTACTACAACCACAACCACTAAACCACAACCACTACCACCACAACCACCACAACTACTACAGCCATAACAACCACTACAACCACAACCACTACCACCACAACCCTACAACCACAACCACTACCACCACAAACTACAACCACAACACACTAGAGTTCGAACCTTATAATAAATGTTAAAGGAAGCTGTTAGACTATAAACGCCAGATGATTAAATGCATTAGTGTGTGTGTGTGTGTGTGTGTGTGTGTGTGTGTGTGTGTCAGGTGACTTAAAACAAGTTACCTGTAAATCTAAACAAGTTAATTTTGGAATAAAATCAATGGAAATAAAATCAGTGTTGTATATACTGACATAGATATGACAAGTATAACACACACACACACACACACACACACACACACACACACACACACACACACACGACTATTGTACTCAAAGATGTAAAGTATACCAGAAACGCGAAGATATATTCCTTATATATCATAATATGTCATAAGGCAATAGGGTCAATATATCTTTAAAAAAAACGAAGAAATATATCCCAGTATATCCGATTATGTCAGGGGTAAAGGAGGAAATATTGTCAGACACTTAGAAAAAATATATGTTCTATACATCGGAATATATCACAAGGATGGGGCTGAGTATGTTAAGAGTCTAGGGAATTATGTCTGTGTGTCTGACAGCCATACTGGTGTTGATGAGAGTTTATTATATGGAAATTTCTTGATATGATTCACAGAAATAACAGAGACGGAACACACACGCGCAGCACACACACACACACACACACACACACACACACACCACACACACACTACATCCTTGACCACCGAAGGGTCAAGACGTACCTGGCGCTCCTCTCGAGCAGTCAGGTCAACTGTTATGTTGGCCCATACCAACTCCCTCCCCTGAACCCTCCTCCCCACAAGAATATCAACAAGTTCGCCAGAAGTTACTATTTCATTTAGAAAGGAATGGAACCAGTGTTAAACAGAGGTGAACAGTGGTGAACAGTGCTTAAGTCAGTGAGAACAACTCAACAGTAACAGTCGTACCCGTTAACCTTCACACAGTGAGGTCCCAGCTACCCAGTGATAACGGCCCGTGATAACCAGCGATGTGTTAATCCGTCTACGATAGGAAGGCCTGGGACCACCTCACCATATAACACCATCTGTGAGGGAATTACTACACCACGTGAGGCCCCTCATAACACCATCTGTGAGGGAATTACTACACCACGTGAGGCCCCCCATAACACCATCTGGAGGGAATTACTACACCACGAGGCCCCCCATAACACCATCTGTGAGGGAATTACTACACCACGTGAGGCCTCATAACACCATCTGTGAGGGAATTACTACACCACGTGAGGCCCTCATAACACCATCTGTGAGGGAACTACTACACCACGTGAGGTCCCCCAACACCATCTGGGAGGGAGTTACTACACTACGTGTTTGCTGTTCAACACCTACATTAATCTGTATGTTCACTGTATGTTCCTTTACCTTTCTAATGAAGGCTTTTGTTAAACCACCAATGTATGTAATAAGTCATTTATGTCCAATGTATATTTTCAGCCTTCGGGCTGCAGAACTTTTTCAATAAACCGTCAATTATTATTATTATTATTATTATTACACACACACACACACACATACGTACAACAAGACACAACTCCTTTTATTATTGTTAAAAGCTGTTGTCTGGTGTAAAAAAAAAACTAAGAGACTTTTATAATTACTGAAAGCTTTTGTCTGGTGAGAAACTAAGACCTTTTATAATTATCAAAAGCTTATTATCTTAAGCTGAAACAAGACAGTGTGAACGATGCTAAAACACCCATCCAGTACAACAACAATAGTTTCAATAATACACAAACTACGTCCTCTAAAACACAGACACCCAATAATTAAACACAAACCAAAATAATTTTTGTGTATAACGTGTCAACAATAGTTTGATGGGAGTAAACAATTTGTAATGATCCTCCTTATATAGAGGGTTAAGATTAATATATTTTGTCTGACTTCTTTTATTTAATTGACTCTCTTCCTGTTTGTATTTAACCTTGTTGGTAAACTTTGGTTTGATTCTTTACTATTTTCACTATTAATAAAGAGTAATAACAACAACACATAATATTACGAATAATCATAATATAAAGAATACAAATAATAATAATAATAATAATAATAATAATAATAATAATAATAATAATAATAATAATAATAATAATAATAATAATAATAATTTTACATAGTTCCACCAACATCGCAGTTTGATCAACATGTAACAAGGTTCACATGTTAAACTTAGGTACATCCATCGGGCCATAACTGACCAAGTGATCCCATGGTAGAGGTTCGTGACCAAGTGCTGCTATGGTAACGGTTCACGGGCGGGTAATGTTTAAATTACATCGACTTATTCTTCTTTGTTAGGTCTACTTGTCACCTTCACTTCATAGCTAATCCTCCTCCAAGATGTTTTTCATTATAATTTGTGTTCTTTCATCCCTCCCTGTTCTCTGTGTCCACCCCCTCCCCCACATACACCTCCGAGTGGCAATATTAAAGGTCTTGTGATCATCTGAGGTGTTTATACTGGAGAGAGCCAACCTGACCTCACAGACGACCTCCTCTCAACACAGACAATGTAACCAATATCATCAATACCCCTATACTCCTCCCTTCCGTAAACATTATATGGATGCCTAAATTACCTCCCATTAACCCCTTAAATACGATGCCATAACCCCTTAACCCACCTCAATATCCCTTCCCCTTGCCACCTCTAACTCTTCAACCCCCATCACCTCCAACACCACCTTTGTATCTAATATTCCAGCCCTTAACACTACTCCTGCTGCTGCTACAAGGAGGTGCTGTGTATATCTTAACGCCATATCCTCCACCTACCTCCCCTTTACCCGATATAACACCCTTACCCTTTCCTTAAAGCCGTGGAGGGAAGGAGGGAGAGAAAGAGGCCCACACGCACCCTTCCCTTGAGACCGCCAGGCTCTCACTGGCTCGAGACGGCAATAGGATGTTATATATATATATATATATATATATATATATATATATATATATATATATATATATATATATATATATATATATATATATATCCCTCTTATGGTCCAAAGTGGAACCCCTGCCCGTGTTAGTTGTCTCTGTACCTCGCCTACCTTCCCTACACGCCTCTTGTTGCTACCCTGCACCACACTATGGTCCTCCAGCCTCTTATCCAACGTAACGTCTCCTCTCACTCTCCTTTCTGTTCCTTCCACCTGTCTCCTTTTTATACCCCCCTCTCTCTCTCTCTCTCTCTTTCTCTCTCTCTCCTTACAAAAAATATTTGCCTTACTTCTGCTCATCTTCCTCCGTTCTCCTTTTATATTTTCTTTTAATTTTTTCTCATAACCCTCTTCCTTTCCCTTCCTCTCCTTGTCGTCTCCTTCTCCCCTGTCCTCCCTTCCTCTCTCATTTTATTTAAACGTACCTGCTATCCTCTCTCTCTCTCTCTCTCTCTCTCTCTCTCTCCTCTCTCTCTCCCGACACAGGCCAGACTGTTGGGATGGCACAAGCCGGGACTCAAGTCCGTCCTCATTCCTGTCTTAAAACTCAGCTGACGACACCCTGGTGGAGAAAGACTACTTGAGGGAGGAGGGATTAAGTGGTAAATAAGATGGGAGGAGGAGGGATGGAGGATGGAGGAGGAGGTGAGGTGTAACGTCTCAGGGATTTATGAATCGCCAACATCACCACCATCACAACAAACCCACATACCACCACACAACTACCAACATCACCACCACTACACAACTACCAACATCACCACTACCACCACTACAACTACCACATCACCACCACTACCACCACTACAACTACCAACATCACCGTCACTGCCTTCATCTCTCTCCCCACCTCCTATTCTTCTGCACCTCTATCGTCATCTTCATTCCCTCGCCGCCTATCCTCATCTCTGGCCCTATCTATCATCCCCTATCCTACATCCCGTCCTTCAATCCTCCCAACCATCCCTCAACCCCTCTATCCTCACTCCTCCCCTATCCTTCCTCCCACCCCTACCATCCCCTCACCCCTTTCCCTACCATCCCTCACCCCTCCCCACCTACCATCCTCACCCCTCCCCACCTACCATCACTCACCCCTCCCTCCCCACCCACCTACCATCCCTCACCCCTTTCCTACCAACCCTCACCCCTACCTACCATCCCTAACCCCTCCCCTACCATCCCTCACCCTCCCCACCTACCATCCTCACCCTTCCCCTACCATCCTCACCTCCCACCTACCATCCTCACCCCCTCCCCACCCTACCATCCACTCACCCTCACCATCCTCACCCTCCCACCTACCATCCTCACCTCCCCACCTACCATCCCTCACCGCTCCCCACCTACCATCCTCACCCCTCCCCACCTACCATCCTCACCCCCTCCCCTACCATCCCTCCCACCCCTCCCACCTACCATCCCCTAACCCTCCCCTCTCCATCCCCTCACCCTCCCCACCTAATCACCCTCCCATCCCTCACCCTCCCCACCACCCATCCTCACCCCTCCCACCCATCCCTCACCCCCCTCCCCACCTCCATCCTCACCCCTCCCCTACCATCCCCTCCCCTCCCCACCCTACCATCCCTCACCCCCTCCCCACCTACCATCCCTCCCCTCCCCACCTCCCCATCCCTCACCCCCTCCCCATCCCCACCCCTCCCCACCAACCATCCCCTCCCCACCCCCACCCCTACCATCCCTCACCCCTCCCCCTCATCCTCACCCCTCCCCACCTACCATCCCTCACCCTCCCCTACCATCCTCACCCCTTCACAACCATCCCTCCCCCCACCTTCCCCAATATCTCAGCCACCATCGCCAAACTTTCCAAGCAGAAGAAATATATATCACCTGAGGCCGTATTACCTGCATAATTCAACCTGTAATCTATCCTCCTCCCCTCCCCAACACACCTAAATTATACCCAGTTGAAAAGCCTCTCACGGCCGCTAATATAATTGAAGCTCACTTTACCGTCAACATATTGCCTGCACGAATTGTATAGCATGTCATATACTGTTTATGTGGTATAGTGATATATATCATATACTTTTTATGTGGTATAGTGATATATTGTTGTGTCAGTAGTAGTAGTAGTAGTAGTAGTAGTAGTAGTAGTAACAATAACACCAACACACATCACATCTCCTGGGTGATGCTCTGAGCGAGAACAAACTATAAATAATATACAGTATATTTCGAAAAACTGTATCACCGATTTTAATGAAACTTGGTTATCATGTGAATCGAGTGCTGGCCAGAGATGAACTGATTAAATTATGGAAAGGAAAGGTTCAGTGGTTAGGTGGTTAGGTTAGGTTAGGTTAGGTTAACAGGTGGGGGTCAAGGTCATGGACAGATGAGTTGTGTGGTTTCATGGCTGTGCTAAGTTGAGCATCCTAACACAGCACTCCCACCGGACAGCCCCAGTAAACATAGCATTACAAGCATAGCCCCAGCAAGCACAACATTACAAGCATAGCCCCAGCAAGCACAACCTCCTTCCATTACTTTAGGTCCGAACACACTCCAGGTTGTAGATTCCACGAAGCTCCTCGGTGTCACCATAGACAACAAACTAAATTGGAAACCACACGTCAGTGAAGTTGTCAAATCCTCCAGTTTCCGTCTCCCTCCTCCGACTCAAGTCCCTCGGAGTTCCTGCACCCGAGCTCCTCAGTGTTTACACAACATTCATACTTCCCAAGCTCACCTATGCCTCCCCACCTGGTCTTCCTCCCTAAATGCCACACAACGTAAACACTAGAAAAAGTGCAAAGGGCATGCAAGATTATTCTCTCCCTTCTACTCCACATATCAGAAGCGCTCAACACACTTGCCCTTTCGACTCTCACTGACCATCACCACGACCTCATCTGCAAATTTGGTAAGAAGCTTCTACCATCCTCGACACTGGCTCCACTACCACCTGAGATCCCTAGTCCGAGAATTGCTGTTCGACACCACAACCGCATCCAGCCCATACGAGCACGAACTGATCGCTATAAGAACAGCCCAGTCCAACCATTGTAAAAATTATCAATAACGTAATAAACCAGTGTATTCACTCCCAGTAAACACTACTCCTTGCACTGTCACTATGTTGAAATGCACTGTAGTTTGAGCTTTTCCCCATCTAGTTATTATATATCTTATTTGTATCACTTATGTTACTTGAATATTATTTGTAATTCGAAACTCATTCCCCAAATATGTAACTGTATATTTTCAGCCTTCTGGCTGCCAAGCTCTTTCAATAAACCGTTAATTATTATTATTATTATTATTATTATTATTATTATTATTATTAAGCAAAGCCGCTAGCAAGCACAACATTACACGCATAGCTCCAGCAAGCACAACATTACAAGCATAGCCCCAGCAAGCATGGAATTACAAGCACAGCCCTTAGCAAGCATAACATGACAAGCACAGCATTACAAGCACAGCATTACCAGCACAGCCCCTAGCAAGCACACCATTATAAGCACAGCCCCTAGCAACCTGGGCATTCCGACAAAACAGCCCCCCACTTACCCGTAGAAGGAGGGTACTTCAAACAAACAGACTCCAGCGAGCAAATCATCCAAGCAAACTGCCTCAACAAGCAAATCTGTGGAGCAGCGCATCTCCGGCATAGCTAAGCGAGACGCCGAGGACTGCAGTTTTGGTCTGGATGGGGTGTGGGTGGTGGTATCGTCTGAGGGGTGGTAGTGGAATGAATGTTGGCGGTAGGTGTTAGTGGAATGAAGAATGGAGGTGTATGATAATTGTAGTGGTATGATTGGTGGTAGTGTATGGTAATTGAATTGACATGAATGGTGGCGGTGTAAGGTAATTGTAGTGGTATGAATGGTGGTGATGTGTGGTGGTGGTGATGGTATGTAGCGGAGTGTGGTGGTAGTGGTAACAGCAGAGTGGGTGTGAGTCTTGGTGGTGTGTGTTTGAAGGAGGAGTGTTGGGCAGGTGTGTTCGTGTCCGTCACCTGCCTTCACACCTCACTGATTACAACCTGGTGACCTGGCTGGCTCCCTGACACACAGCAGCTGGTTAATGCTACGGGTGTTGTTCCAAGAATTCTCTATACGAGTGTGAGGATTTTTCACCAGTTTTTCTGAGGACGACTTCATCAATTCTCGCTCGCGAGGGAACGTGGAAAATACACAAATTGCATTTATTTTTTGGCGTCAACACCGAAAATCACAAAATACCAGAAAAACAGTGTAAGGTGATACACAGCGGTACCGCCCCTTGTATGCGGTGATCCACAACGTTTCAAGTTAGATGTTCCCTGACCTAACACAACCTGGTGAACACTGTTGGCGTGACCACCACACCACGTGGGTGACCCCTTGAGAATTCGGGGGTTGAGGTCAATGTGGCACCCGTGACGTCATACTGGAGATGAGGGTGGATGACGATGGGAGAGGAGGAGGGAGGTGGGGGAAGCCTGACGGGGCGATCGGGTGGGGGTGAGGTAAGGGGAAAACGAACTGACAAAGGAAGTGGGTGCTGACGGTGGAAGAGGTGGGAAGGGAAGGGAGGAGGGAAGGAAGGAGGAGAGGAGAAGAAGGGCAGTAGCAGGGAGAGAGGGAGGCACGGTAGGAAGGAGGGACGGTAGGAGGGGAAGGAGAGAGGCAAGGTAGGGGGGGTAGAGGGGAGGGAGGGCCGGTGATGGAGAGGGAGGGAGGAGGGAGGGGGAGGGAGGGAGGGAGGGAGGGAGGGAGGGAAATTGAGTTTGTCGCCTTAGACTCCTCCAAGTTGAGAGGCCACCGGTAAGAGGTGAGGCATAATGGAGGTGTAGGATGGTGGAGGTGTAGGGTGGTGGAGGTGGTGGGATGGTGGAGGTGTAGGATGGTGAAGGTGTAGGATGGTGGAGGTGTAGGATGGTGGAGGTGTAGGATGGTGGAGGTGTGGGATGGTGAAGGTGATGGTGGAGGTGTAGGATGGTGGAGGTGTAGGATGGTGGAGGTGAAGGATGGTGGAGGTGTAGGGTGGTGGAGGTGTAGGATGGTGGAGGTGTAGGATGGTGGAGGTGTAGGATGGTGAAGGTGTAGATGGTGGAGGTGTTGGATGGTGGAGGTGTAGGATGGTGGAGGTAGGATGGTGGAGGTGTGTAGGATGGTGGAGGTAGGATGGTGGAGGTGTAGGGTGGTGGAGGTGTAGGATGGTGGAGGTGTAGGTGGTGGAGTGGTGGAGGTGGTATGGGGAGGTGTTGATGGTGGAGGTGTAGGATGGTGGAGGTGTAGGATGGTGGAGGTGTAGGGTGGTGGAGGTAGGGGGTGGAGGTGTAGGATGGTGAGGTGTAGGGTGGTGGAGGTGTTGGGATGGTGGAGGTGTAGGATGGTGGAGGTGTAGGATGGTGAGGTGTAGGATGGTGGAGGTGTAGGGTGGTGGAGGTGTAGGATGGGGAGGTGTAGGTGGTGGAGGTGTGAGGTGAGGATGGTGGAGGTGTAGGATGGTGGAGGTGTTGGATGGTGGAGGTGTAGGATGGTGAAGGTGTAGGGTGGTGGAGGTGTAGGATGGTGAAGGTGTAGGTGGTGGAGGTGTGAGGATGGTGGAGGTGGAGGAGGGTAGGATGGTGGAGGTATTGGTGGAGGTGTGGGATGGTGGAGGTGAGGATGGTGAGGTGTAGGGTGGTGGAGGTGTAGGAAGGAGGTGAGGATGGTGGAGTGTGGGGTGGTGGAGGTGTAGGATGGTAGGTGAGGGTGGTGGAGGTGTAGGGTGGTGGAGGTGAGGATGGTGGAGGTGTAGGGTGGTGGAGGTAGGATGGTGAAGGTGTAGGGTGGAGGTGTAGGATGGTGGAGGAGGTGGAGGTAGGATGGGAGGTGTAGGATGGTGGAGGTAGGATGGTGGAGGTGTAGGATGGTGGAGGTGGGGTGGGTGGAGATGGTGGAGGTGTGGATGGTGGAGGTGTGGTGGAGTAGGTGGTGGAGGTGTAGTGGTGGAGGTGTAGGGTGGTGGAGGTATAGGTGGTGGGAGGTAGGGTGGTGGAGGTGTAGGATGGTGGAGGTGTAGGGTGTGGAGGTGTAGGATGGTGGAGGTGTAGGATGGTGGAGGTGTAGGGTGGTGGAGGTGTAGGATGGTGGAGGTGTAGGATGGTGGAGGTAGGGTGGTGGAGGTGTAGGATGGTGGAGGGGTGTAGGATGGTGGAGGTGTAGGGTGGTGGAGGTGTAGGATGGTGGAGGTAGGATGGTGGAGGTGTAGATGGTGGAGGTAGGGTGGTGGAGGTGTAGGATGGTGGAGGTGTAGGATGGTGGAGGTGTAGGATGGTGGAGGTGTTGGATGGTGGAGGTGTAGGATGGTGGGAGGTGTAGGATGGTGGAGGTGTGAGGAGGTGTTGGATGGTGGAGGAGTGGGATGGTGGAGGTAGATGGTGGAGGTGTGTGGATGGTGGAGGGTAGGGATGGGGAGGTGTAGGATGGTGGGAGGTGTAGGATGGTGGAGGTGTTGATGGTGGAGGTGTAGGATGGTGGAGGTGTTGGATGGTGGAGGTGTTGGATGGTGGAGGTGTGGGATGGTGGAGGTGTAGGATGGTGGATGTGTAGGATGGTGGAGGTGTGGTGGAGGTGGTGGATGGTGGAGGTGTAGGATGGTGGGAGGGATGGTGGAGGTGTAGGATGGTGGAGGTGTAGGATGGTGGAGGTGTTGGATGGTGGAGGTGTAGGTGGTGGAGGTGTAGGATGGTGGAGGAGGATGGTGGAGGTGTAGGATGGTGGAGGTAGGATGGTGGAGGTGTAGGATGGTGGAGGTGTAGGATGGTGGAGGTGTAGGATGGTGGAGGTGTAGGGTGGTGGAGGTGAGGATGGTGGAGGAGATGGTGGAGGTGTTGGGTGGTGGAGGTGTAGGGTGGTGGAGGTGTAGGGTGGTGGAGGTGTAGGTGGTGGAGGTGTAGGGTGGTGGAGGTGTAGGGATGGTGGAGGTAGATGGTGGAGGTGTTGGGGAGGAGTGAGGATGGTGGGAGGTGTAGGATGGTGGAGGTGGGGTGGGTGGGAGGTGTAGGATGGTGGAGGTGTTGGATGGTGGAGGTGTAGATGGTGGAGGTGGTAGGATGGTGGAGGTGTTGGATGGTGGGAGGTGGTGGATGGTGGAGGTGTAGGATGGTGAAGGTGTTGGATGGTGGAGGTGTAGGATGGTGGAGGGTGATGGTGGAGGTGTAGGATGGTGGAGGTGTAGGATGGTGGAGGTGTAGGGTGGTGGAGGTGTAGGGTGGTGGAGGTGTAGGATGGTGGAGGTGTAGGGTGGTGGGAGGTGAGGGTGGTGGAGGTGTAGGGTGGTGGGAGGTGTAGGATGGTGGAGGTGTAGGATGGTGGAGGGGTGTAGATGGTGAGGTGGATGGTGGAGGGGTGGGTGGAGGTGTAGGATGGTGGAGGTGAAGGATGGTGGAGGTGAGGATGGTGGAGGTAGGGTGGTGGAGGTGTAGGATGGTGGAGGTGTAGGATGGTGGAGGTGTAGGATGGTGGAGGTGAAGGATGGTGGAGGTGTGGGATGGTGGAGGTAGGATGGTGGAGGTGTAGGGTTGGTGGAGGTGTAGGGTGGTGGAGGTGAGGGTGGTGGGAGGTGTAGGATGGTGGAGGTGTAGGGTGGTGGAGGGGTGGAGGTGAGGATGGTGGAGGTGTAGGATGGTGGAGGTGTAGGGGTGGTGGGAGGTGGTGGAGGAGGTGTAGGATGGTGGAGGTAGGGTGGTGGAGGTGTAGGGTAGAGGTGGATGTGGAGGTGTAGGGTGGTGGAGGTGTAGGATGGTGGAGGTGTGAGGATGGTGGAGGTGAGGGTGGTGGAGGTGTAGGGTGGTGGAGGTGGGGATGGTGGAGGTGTAGGATGGTGGAGGTGTAGGTGGTGGAGGTGTAGGTGTGAGGTAGGATGGTGGAGGTGTGTGGTGGGGGAGGATGGTGGAGGTGTAGGTGGTGGAGGTGTAGGGTAGGAGGTGTGATGTGGAGGTGTAGGTGGTGGAGGTGTAGGGTGGTGGAGGTGTAGGGTGGTGGAGGTGAGGGTTGGTGGAGGTGTAGGATGGTGGAGGTGAGATGGTGGAGGTGTAGGATGGTGGAGGTAGGATGGTGGAGGTAGGATGGTGGAGGTGTAGGATGGTGGAGGTGAGGATGGTGGAGGTGTAGGGTGGTGGAGGTGAAGGATGGTGGAGGAGGGGCTGTAAAAGAGAATGGATAGGGGCTGAGAGATATGGCAGCAAATGAGGGAGGTAGGAGGAAGTGGCTGTGTTGAGAGAGAGAGAGAGAGAGAGAGAGAGAGAGAGAGAGAGAGAGAGAGAGAGAGAGAGAGAGAGAGAGAGAGAGAGAGGAGAGAGAGAGGAGCACACACACACACACACACACACACACACACACACACAAGAAAGAAGGATATATTTTCCCGAGGAGTGAGGGGAAAAGTCATACATAAACCACGTAGGGAGGGAGGGAGGGAGGGAGGAAGGAGATTGGAGGGGAGGAATGGTGAAGGAAGGGTGGGAAGGAGAGGAGGGAGGAAAGGGGGGGGGGGGAGGGAAGAAGAAGAGAGGTTGGATAAGGATGGATGAGAGGAGGGAGAGGAAGGGAAGGTGGGAAAGGTGGGAGGGGAGGGGAGCAAGAAGAGAATGAAGGAAGTGGAAGAGACAGGAGGGGAGGGAGGAGGTGGTAGGAATGAGGGGGAGGTAGCCCTTCATCACAGGGTGGAGAGCTACAGGCAGGTCTCCCATACACAGTGTCAAGTCGTCACAATACACCACCTTCACCCCGGCTCTATCACACGACCCATCACTCTCACACACCGCCGGGTCCTGACTCGTGTATTTTATGGAGTACAATAATTATACAAAAATTTTATATACAATAGATATTAAATTCCTAAGTATTTATAGAGTACAGTGATTATATATATTTTTACATGTAATATATCTACAATTCTTCTCTGCATGGGCAAACAATTCTATACAATAAATCAAAAATCCTGTTCCAGTTTTAAATTTCATCACATAAAAACAATGAAAGAGTATTATTCAGTTCTCTGCATTATGTCGCTTAACTAATAAAGTTTGTTTTTTTTGGTCTCGTGAACACTTCTGTAGTCCAAAACTTAATGTATGGTTTAAACTCTTGTAAGATTTTCTTTGCTGAACAAAATATCATTGGAGGCGTGTAGCTTGACATGGTGGGCAATTACGTAGTCCCTCAATTGGAAGAGTTGCAATCATTGTGAGCAACTTCCTTGACGAGAACTTCTCTGGCAGATGGATTGGACGTGATGGGCCCGTCTCCTGGCCCCCGCTGCCCTGTTATTACGCCCTTAGAATTACTTTTTCCAGACCCTGTTAGTTGACACTGAAGCACTTGGTACGAGGATAGCCGCCGCCATCAGAAGAGTGACGAAGGATATGTTGACCAACACGAGGGCCGAAGTAGAGTACCGGGTAGATGTGCCGCGGTCCACTGTTCAGCTGCACTGATCAACATATACAATTCGATTTAAGCAACAACAGACCTAAAAAGGTAATTGCTCTCTCTCTTTTGATTTTGTTACAATGAAATTTAAAACCAGAACAGAACTTTGTGGACCCCCTGTACAAAGTTCGTTATGTCTAGTCAACATATAGTTGTTCACCCAGGGAGGTGATCTTTGATTTATTGAGTAGTGAAGTTGTCATCCGATTTGGGGTTGACGATATTTAGCACTGATCATTAAACTGTCTTAAGACCTCCATGTTCAGCATCCTCTTAATGACTCTAATGCACAGAAATGTTCATGGTCCCAAAAGGATTAAATCTTATCAAACTTAATTTTACTACCACACACACACACACACACACACACACACACACACACACACACCATAATCTTGAGGCTGCAGCACAGGCTCCCCAGATGAGGCAAATTACCCATCCTGAAGTTGCCAAAAATATCGCTATATTGCTCATACCCCCTCCTCCTCCTCCCTGCCCTCCCGGAAAGTTCCTTCCATCCCCATCCTCTTCTCTTCCCTGTCCTCCTCCTCCTCCTCCTCTTCTCCTCCTCCGTATTCTCCTTTCCTCCGCTTTCCTCCCTCATCCAATCGTTCTCCTCCTCTCCTCATTCTTCCTCCTTCGTTGCCTCCTTACTCTCCGCCACTTTCCTTCCCTCCACCGCCTTCATTTTACTGTTCCTTCTGTCTCTCAGATTCCATACTCGAATCATTTTCCTCTTCCTCTTTCCTCTTGGCTTCCATCCTTCCCCTTCCCCTTCTCTCTCCTCTTCTCTTCATCCCTCCTTATTTCTTCTCCCTCTCCTTCCTTTCTCTCCATCTTTTCCATCTTATTCTCGCTCTAACTTTTTCTCCTCCTCCACCACTTTTTCCTCAACCATGGGGAGAAAATTTCCTCCCCACAGCTCGTCAGCGGACTCGCTAATATATCTCCCCACAATTCTTTCCCCTCCGCTTCCTACCGTGACGTCAACAGCTATGGCTCCGCCCCCACTATGTGACGTCAGCAAGTTGGCAGCCCCGCTCCCTCTATATGACGTCAATAGTAACGTTAAATCTTCTGCTATATGACGACAACAACTGCCGGCCAATCCCAGCCCGCCACGCCCCCGCTATGTGACGTCAATAGAAAGTTGATCTCCACCCTCACAATGTGACGTCAACAGAGGCTTATGTCCCTCCCCCACATAGTGACGTCAGATAACATTGTCCTCTTCTCTACCGTGTGGCGTCACTGAGATGCTGTGTCCTGCACACTAATCTGCGGGACTGATGTTGGTATCAGCTGATGGCATAGTAGTAACGGGGTTTATCAGCTGATGGCATAGTAGTAACGGGGTTTATCAGCTGATGGCATAGTAGTAACGGGGTTTATCAGCTGATGGCATAGTAGTAACGGGGTTTATCAGCTGATGGCACAGTAGTAACGTTTATCAGCTGATGGCATAATAGTAACGGGGTTTATCAGCTGATGGATAATAGTAACGGGGTTATAATCAGCTGATGTAAACAAGACAGACTGACACACCTTCTCGACTCTCATCACCTGTTAAAAAAAAAAAATCTTACCTATTATAATTTTCTCCTGTAGGTTTGCCCGCGGTAATAATCCTCCCGAAGAAGGACGTGGTAGGAGGGAGGGAGAGAGGCCCTTAAACACAGCTGGTGGGGTATTATCACTGCCGGTGTCAAGGAGCTCCACACTACCAAAATAGCAACTAACAGCATCGTAACCCAGGGGTGTGAATATTCCAGTGTGTGTGTGTGTGTGTGTAGAGTCATTCATCATTCACTCGTTTTGGCTGGTGTGATGGATGAAGGAGTGAGGAGAGAGGAGAAGGATGAACGGTAAATGGGTTAAGAATACAAGGAGAAGGAGAGAGAGGGAGGAGGAAGAAGGAGGAGGAGGAGGAAGGGAGGAGGAGGAGGAGGAGGAGGAAGGAGGATAGTGGTGTTTGTTGAGACTATGAGGATTGTGATAAAGATGATGATGGTTGAGAAAATGGTGATAAAGGTGACGAAAAAGAACAGGAGGATGAAAAGAAAGGAGGAGAGGTAACAGGATGAAGCTGATTCATCCCTTCCTCCCTACTCCTTCCCTCACCGTCAACCTCCTTCCCTCACCTGTCACCCTCCTCCCTCCCTGTGTCACCCTGCTTCCCCTCACTCCGTCACCCTCCTCCTCCCTCACCTCTCCCTCACTGCGTCACCTCCCTCACTACTCTCCCCACTGTCACCCTCCCTCACTGCGTCACTCCCTCACTACTTCTCCTCACTGCGTCATTCCTCCCCTAACTGCGTCACTCCCTCCTCACTGCGTCACCCTCCTTCCCCACCTCCCCACTACCTCTCCCTCACTGCGTCACTCTCCCCTCACTCTCTCACCACTGCGTCACTCCTCTCCTCACTCCGTCACCTCCTCACCTCTCCCCACTACTCTCCCACTGCATCATCTCCCACTCTGTCACTCCTTCCCTCACCTTCCCTCACTGCGTCACTCCCCTCACTGCATCACCTCCCCCTCACTCTGTCACCTCCTTCCTCACCTCTCCCCCTCACTGCGTCATTTATCCCCCTCACTGCGTCACTTCTCTCTCCCCTCACTGCGTCATTCATCCTCACTGCGTCATTCATCTCCCCTCACTGCTCATTCATCTCCCTCACTGCGTCATTCAACCTCACTGCGTCATTCATCTCCTCTCATCTGTCACTTTCCTCCTCACTCCGTCACCTCCTTCCTCACTCCGTCACCCTCCTTCCTGTCACTCTCTCCTCACCTCTCTCCTCACTGCGTCACTCCTCTCCCCTCACTACATAACACCCCACTGGGAACAAGGGTGTGGCCGCCCCTACACGACCACACTCACCCCTGGAACAACCAGCTTACCCCATCAACCAATCCAACCAAATTAACCAACCAACATTTTCAGTAATCAACCAGTCAACATATCTAACAATCAACTAACATTTCAAACGACCAATTATCATTTTCAACCACCAATTCAGCA
This sequence comes from Homarus americanus, assembly GCF_018991925.1. NCBI lineage: Eukaryota > Metazoa > Arthropoda > Malacostraca > Decapoda > Nephropidae > Homarus > Homarus americanus. The sequence continues at coordinate 84,212 of NW_024748832.1, forward strand.
AAATTTCCAGCTATTGAGGAACCAACTTTTCTAGTCACCAGCTAACTACCATTTCCAGTAATTAATCTAAGCAACATTTTCATCAACTAACCAAATTTCAACAGCAACCAGACACCATTCAAAGTCATCTAACCAACCAAAATTTTAGCCACCAAATATCCAATATTTTCATCAAACAACCAATATTTCCAGCCAACTAACCAGCATTCCCACCCATCATTCAACCAACATTACCAGATACCAACCAACCAGCATTCCCACCCGTCAACCAACCAGCATTCCCACTCCGTCATTCAACCAACATTGCAGATACCAACCAACCAGCATTCTCATCCATCAACCAACCAGCATTCTCATCCATCAACCAACCAGCATTCCCACCCGTCAACCAAACAACCAACTCCACCAATCACACTCGCAGCAGCCAGCAGTGGTCGGGAGGAGAAAACTACCCAAACTACAGCCTCTCTCTTCTTGTACTTCTGTTTACTCCTTCGTATTGGCTTAGTTAACTTAGGTTAGGTTAGGTTAGGTTAGGTTAGGTTACATTGGGTTAAGTTAGGTCAGGTTGCTAGATTGGGTTAGGTAGTAGGTTAAGTTAGGTTAGTTAGGTTAGTTGGGTTTGCTTGGGTTTGGGTTAGGTTAGGTTACATTGTGGGTTAGGTCATGTTAAGTTAGATTGGCTAGGGTTGCTAGGTTAGGTTAGGTTAGGTTAGAGAGTTAGGTTAGTTGGCTTGTGGGTTTGCTGGGTTTGGTTGGGTTTGGTTGGGTTTGGTTGGCTTGGCTGGGTTTGGTTGTGGTTGGTATAGTTTATGTTTGGTCAGACGACTTTCTCCAATGTGTGTCTGTCTCTCCCTGATTGTCATTCTTTTCACCTCTTGGGGTTGACCTGCCCCAAGACAGCTGGGTGTGGCGGAGGATGGTGGCAGTGGTGGAGTGGTGGTGGTGTGGTGGTGGTGGAGATTGGTGGTGGTGGAGATTGATGGTGGTGGTAGTGAGTGGTATCGTTGGTAGTGGAAAGTGGTAGTGGTGGTGAGTGGTGGTGGTGGTGGTGGTAGAGAGTGGCGGTGGAGAAGGGTGATGGTGAGGCATGGTGGTGGTGGAAGTGGACACTGGTTGTGGTGGAGGAGTGGTGGTGATGGTGGAGGCTGCTGCTGCTGTTTGTTATGGTGAGATGGTGGTGGAGTTGGTGGAGTTATCGTGAAGCAGGGAAGTGTGGTGGAGGGGAGGGGGTGGAGGCTGTGTGGGAGGGAGGGGTGGAGGCCAGTGGTGGATGGAGAGGGGGGAGGCCAATGGTGGAGGGGAGGGGTGGAGGCTAGTGGTGGGAGGGAGGGGTGGAGGCTAATGGTGGGAGGGAGGGGGTGGAGGCTGGGGTGGTGGAGGGAGGGGTGGAGGCTGGGGTGGGGAGGGAGGGGGTGGAGGCCAGTGGTGGGAGGGAGGGGTGGAGGCCAGGTGGTGGGGAGGAGGTGGAGGCCAGTGGTGGGAGGGAGGGGTGGAGGCTAGTGGTGGAGGGAGGGGGTGAGGCCAGTGGTGGGAGGGAGGGGGTGGAGGCCAGTGGTGGAGGGAGGGGGGAGCCAGTGGGAGGGAGGGTGGGAGGCCAGTGGTGGAGGGAGGGGTGGAGGCCAGTGGTGGAGGGAGGGAGGCCAGTGGTGGAGGAGGTGGAGGCTAGTGGGAGGGAGGGGGTAGAGGCCAGTGGTGGAGGGAGGGGTGGAGGCCAGTGGTGGAGGGAGGGGTGGAGGCCAGTGGTGGAGGGAGGGGTGGGAGGCCAGTGGTGGAGGAGGGGGTGGAGGCCAGTGGTGGAGGGAGGGGGTGGAGACCAGTGGTGGAGGGAGGTGGAGACCAGTGGTGGAGGGAGGGGTGGAGGCCAGTGGTGAGGGAGGGTGAGGTCTGGAGGGAGGTGGAGGTGGGAGGCGGTGGTGGGAGGGAAAGGGGTGGGAGGCCAGTGGTGGAGGGAGGAGGTGGGAGGCTAGTGGTGGGAGGGAGGGGGTGGGAGGCTAGTGGTGGGAGGGAGGGGGGTGGAGGCCAGTGGTGAGGGAGGGGGTGGAGGCCAGGGGTGGTGGGAGGAAGGGGTGGAGGCCAGTGGTGGAGGGAGGGGTGGAGGCCTGTGGTGGAGGGGAGGGGTGGAGGCCAGTGGTGGGGGAGGGGGGTGGAGGCCAGTGGTGGAGGGAGGGGTGGAGGCCAGTGGTGGAGGAGGGGTGGAGGCCAGTGGTGGAGGAGGGGTGGAGGCCAGTGGTGGAGGGAGGGGGTGGGAGGCCAGTGGTGGGAGGGAGGGGGAGGCCAGTGGTGGGAGGGAGGGGTGGAGGCCAGTGGTGGAGGGAGGGGTGGAGGCCAGTGGTGGAGGGAGGGGTGGAGGCCAGTGGTGGAGGAGGGGTGGAGGCCAGTGGTGGAGGGAGGGGGTCGAGGCCAGTGGTGAGGGAGGGGGTGGAGGCCAGTGGTGGAGGGAAGGGGTGGAGGCCAGTGGTGGAGGGAGGGGTGGAGGCCAGTGGTGGATGGAGGGGTGGAGGCCAGTGGTGGAGGGAGGGGGTGGAGGCCAGTGGTGGAGGGAGGGGGGTAGAGGGAAGGTCAGTCAGGTTATAAAATGCTTCACTTAGTTACCTGCCACCGTCTCTTCTCTCTCTCTCTCTCCTCTTCTCTCTCTCCTTCATCCTTACCTCTGGTGTTTAACTCTTTCTTCTGCATCTTTCATCTATCTTCTTTTCTCCTTCTCAAACCTTTATCCATGGTTTTCTTTTCGTTCCCTCCCTCTTCTTCCTATTCCTTCCTTCTCCTTAATTCTCCTTCTCCTTCATACCTCGTCCTCTTCTCCGTCCCCTATTCCTAAATTTACTCCTCCATCTCCTTCTCTTCTTCACTTCATTCCTTCATTCTTATCCATATTATTATTACTCCTCCTCCTTCACCCTCATCCTTACCTTTCCTCTCCTCCTTCACCCCCATCTATACTTCTCTCTCATCCTTCACCTTCCTCCTTACCCTTACCTATTCCTCTTCTTCCTATTCCATCATTATCCAGTCCTCCTCGTGGTCATCCATGCTGGAGGCTGGATCAGGAGGCGACATTAGGAATTATCCGCCAGGGATTTAAGGGGCACATTTTCTTAACATTAATCTGGGTGGATTACAGAGGTTCGGGTGATTACAGAGGTTCGAGTGGATTACAGAGGTTCGGGTGGATTACAGAGGTTCGGGTGGATTACAGAGGTTCGTGATTACAGAGGTTCGAGTGGATTACAGAGTCGGTGGATTACAGAGGTTCGAGTGGATTACAGAGGTTCGGGTGGATTACAGAAGTTAGGGTGGATTACAACCCTCCAAAACCCATTCCACCTCCAAAAACCCATTCCATACCTACAAAACACATTCCACACATTCAAACCCCCCTTCCACACCTCCAAAACACCCATTCCACACCTGCAAAACCCATTCCACACCTGCAAAACCTATTTCACACCTGCAAAATACATTCCACCCTTCCAAAACCCATTTCACACCCAAACCCCATTCCACACCTGCAAAACCTATTCCACTCCTCCAAAATACATTCAACCCTTCCGAAACCCATTTCACACTAGCAAACCTTATTCTACACCTGTAAAACCTATTCCACACCTGCAACACCCATTCCACACTTCCGAAATACATTCCACATCTCCAAACCCCATTCCACGCCTCCAAAACCCATTACACACCTGCAGAACCATTCCACACCTCCAAAATACATTCTACCCTCAAACCTCATTCCACGCCACCAAACCCATTCCACGCCTCCAAACCCCATTACACGCCTCCAAAACTCATTCCACGCCTCCAAAAGCCATTCCACGTCTTCAAAACCCATTTAACACCTCCAAAACCACATTCCCCCAAAACCCATTTCCCACCTGCAAACCCATTCCACACCTCCAAACCCCATTCCACGCCTCCAAACCCCATTCCACGCCTCCAAACCCATTCCACGCCTCCAAAACCCGTTCCACACCTGCAAACCCCATACCACACCTGCAAAACCCATTCCATATCTCAAACTCATTTAACACCTGCAAACCCATCTCACTTAAGCTACATTCCACAACTTCAAACCCATTCCACACTTGCAAACCTATTCCACACCTCCAAACCCATTCCACACCTCCAAAACCCATTTCACACCTCCAAAAACCCATTCCACATCTCCAACCCATTCCACACTTGCAAACCCCATTCCATGTCTAAAAAACTATTCAACACCTGCAAACCCATTCCACACTTGCAAAACCCCATTCCACGCTTTGAAAACCCATTCCACACCTCCAAAACCCATTCCACACCTCCAAACCCATTCCACACCTCCAAACCCATTCACACCTCCAAAACCCATTCCACATCTCCAAAACCCATTCCACACTTGCAAAACCCCATCCACGTCTAAAAACTATTCACACCTGAAAACCCATTCCACACTTGCAAAACCCCATTCCACGCTTAAAACCCAATTCCACACCTCCAAAACCCATTCCACATCTCCAAAACCCATTCCACACCTCCAAAATTCATTCCACACACCCTTATATCTCACCAGTAACTCTTTGTTGGTGTTTTTTTTCCACGTTGCAGGCGTTTATCTGTACGGCAGAGCGCGCATACAGTAAATTCAGAAGCCAACGTTGAAAACATACCAGGAAATCATTGTGACGGCTCATGTCGGAGGAAGTGTGAATATATGCTGAGTGGATGGTCTATCTTTCCCGGTCATTGCTATCGATTGCATGTTCAATTGCAAAGGAGAGAGAGAGAGAGAGACTACACGGTGTATCTTTTTCCACACACACACACACACACACACACACACACACACACACACATACACGTACTTACAGGTGAAACGTCCCGCCACTGTATTCAACTTACCTGTAAAAGAAAAAAAAAGTTTTATTAATGCGAACACAAAATTATATATATGAGAGAGAGAGAGAGAGAGTGAGAGAGAGAGAGAGAGAGAGAGAGAGAGATAAAAGAATGTTTGGATTTCCATTTGAATTGGAGAATGGCCTTTCTGTTGGGCATTCTGTCGGGGATAAGGAGGATTTTCCCGGGGTGATAGTTTACTGTCGGGTATTCTGTCGGGATACAAAAAAAAGAAGAAGGATGCTGGATGGTGGTTTTCTGTCGGTCATTCTATCACTGAAGACTTGAATGATCACTTGAACATTCTACGAGAGAACACTTGTAGAATGTATTTCCACCCAACAGTCAATAAATTATAACACACTTCTAATACATCTTGGTAAAACATCGTCAATAAACCCACAAAAACAGTTTTATCATACATGTTTTATTTATCATTTATCTTAATTAAAACAAATCAATAAACAAGACATTGTTTAATAAAATACAAGGAATATATTTTATGTTGACATCACAAGTAGAGAAGTAATGGACAGGTTGTTTAGAAGGATGAAGATTGGAGGGGGTAGAGTGGGGGGTAGGGGTGGGTAGGAGGGGGGGTATGATTGGGGGTAGGTAGTAGGGAGTAGGGGTAGGGTTGGTTAGAGTGGTGTAGGAGGTGTTAGGATGATAGATGGATAAGGGGTAGAGTGGGCAGTATGGTAAGGGGTGGAGGAGTGATGGTGGAAAGGAGCAGGGTGAAGTGGGTATGAGGTAAAGTACAAGAGAGGTAAGGGTAGTAGGATATGGTAGGCAGGAGGTAGGGTTATGGTAAGTAGGGATATGATAGAATAGAGGTAAGGAGTAGAGAGGGTAGAGGGGCAGGATAAGGTGTGGGAGGATAAGATGGTAGGAGATGGGGGAGGGGTGGAGGAGCAGAAGAGGTGGTAGGAGTGGGGGGTGGGGTAGGGAGTGGGGGTAGGGGGTATGGGGGTGGTGGGTAGGAGAGTAGGGGTGGGTAGGAGGTAGGGGGAAGAGGAGGGAGGGGGGGTAGGGAGGAGGGGTAGGGGGTGGGTAGGAGATTAGTGTGGGAATTTCAATAAACTGATAGTTTTCTCTTTCTATCCCTTTATCACTATTTCTCAGTGAGAGAGAGAGAGAGAGAGAGAGAGAGAGAGAGAGAGAGAGAGAGAGAGAGAGAGAGACATAACACGTTAACCACATCGCCTCCTCATAATTCACCAGGCCACAGCAGGAGAGACAGATCGCCCCATAAACTCGTACGCAATACAGACACAGGAACCACTCACCACTGATTACAGACCAACACACACAACATGGTCGTCACTTTTACTTATATTTATTTAAATCCTCACTACACAAAACAGTAATCATCTCCGTACTACATGTAAACAATTTATACTTATTATTATTTCTTACACTTACACAATATTTACACTTACACAATACTTACACTTTCAAGTTGCCACAACACACAAGAGAGTAATCATCCCAGTATCGAGACAAAACGACAACTTGGATAATTAATCAATACCTGAGATACAGCTAATTATTCTTCCTGGCACTCCTGTGTTGCTTGGAGTGTTGTACTGTGTTGTTTGGTGTTGTCCTGTGTTGCTTGAGTGTGTCGTGTTGCTTGAGTGTGTCATGTGTTGTTTGGGTGTGTGCCTGTGTTGCTTGAGTGTTGTCCTGTGTTGCTTGAGTGTGTCCTGTGTTACTTGAGGTCCTGTGTTGCTTGGAGTGTGTCCTGTGTTGCTTGAATGGGTTGCTTGAGGTGTGCTGTTTTGCTTGAGTGTTTTCCTGTGTTGCTTGGAGTGTGTCCTGTGTTGCTTGAGTGTGTCCTGTGTTGCTTGGAGTGTGTCCTGTGTTACTTGAGTGTGTCCTGTGTTGCTTGAGTGTGTCCTGTGTTGCTTGAGTGTGTGCTGTTTTGTTGGAGTGTGTGCTGTTTGCTTGAGTGTTTTCCTGTGTTGCTTGGAGTGTGTCCTGTGTTGCTTGAGTGTTGTCCTGTGTTGCTTGAGTGTGTCCTGTGTTGCTGAGTGTGTCCTGTGTTGTTGAGTGTGTCCTGTGTTGCTTGAGTGTGTCCTGTGTTGCTTGAGTGTGTGTCTGTTTTGCTTGAGTGTTTTCCTGTGTTGCTTATGTGTCCTGTGTTGCTTGAGTGTGTCCTGTGTTGCTTGAGTGTGTCCTGTGTTGCTTGGAGTGTGTCCTGTGTTGCTTGAGTGTGTCCTGTGTTACTTGAGATGGTCCTGTGTTGCTTAAATGTTTCCTGGCTTGAATGTGTCCTGTGTTGCTTGAGTGTTGTTTCCTGTTGCTTGAGTGTTGTCCTGTGTTGCTTGAGTGTGTCCTGTGTTGCTTGGAGGTGTCCCATGTTGCTTGAGTGTGTCCTGTGTTGCTTGAGGTGTCCTGTGTTACTTGAGTGTCCTGTGTTGCTTGAGTGTGTCCTGTTTGCTTGAGTGTTTCCTGTGTTGCTTGGAGTGTCCTGTGTTGCTATGTTTCCTGTGTTGCTTGAATGTGTCCTGTGTTACTTGAGTGTGTCCTGTGTTGCTTGAGTGTGTGCTGTTTTGCTTGAGTGTTTTCCTGTGTTGCTTGAGTGTCCTGTGTGTTGCTTGAAGTGTTTCCTGTGTTGCTTGAGGTGTCTCTGTGTTGCTTGAGTGTTGTCCTGTTGCTTGGTTAAGGTTTCCTGTGTTGTTGAAGTGTGTCCTGTGTTGCTTGAATGTGTCCTGTGTTGCTTAAGTGTTTCTGTGTTGGGGTGTGTCCTGTGTTGCTTTGAATGTGTCCTGTGTTGCTGGTGTTTCTAAAGGCTTGAGTGTGTCCTGTGTTTGCTTGAATGTGTCCTGTGTTTGGAGTGTGTCCTGTGTTGCTTGGAGTGTGTCCTGTGTTGCTTGAATGTGTCCTGTGTTGCTTAAGTGTTTCCGTTGCTTGGAGTGTGTCCTGTGTTGCTTGGAGGTGTCCTGTGTTGCTTGGAGTGTGTCCTGTGTTGCTTGAGTGTGTCCTGTGTTGCTTGAATGTGTCCTGTGTTGCTTGAGTGTTTCCTGTGTTGCTTGAGTGTGTCCTGTGTTGCTTGAGTGTGTCCTGTGTTGCTTGGAGTGTGTCCCGTGTTGTTGAAGTGTGTCCTGTGTTGCTTGAGTGTGTCCTGTGTTGCTTAAGTGTTCTGTGTTGCTTGAGTGTGTCCTGTGTTGCTTGAGTGTGTCCTGTGTTGCTTGAGGTGTCCTGTGTTGCTTGAGTGTGTCCTGTGTTGCTTGGAGTGTGTCCTGTGTTGCTTGAGTGTGTCCTGTGTTGCTTGGAGTGTGTCCTGTGTTGCTTGAGTGTGTCCTGTGTTGCTTAATTATTATTCATCCATCCATCCGAGCCTGTCTGCTCTGTCTGTCTGTCTGTCTGTCTGTCTGCCTGTCTGTCTGCCTGTTCGTCTGTCTGTTCGTCTGTCTGTTCGTCTGTCTGCCTGTCTGTCTGTCTGTCTGTCTGTCGTCTGCCTTGCCTGCCTGCCTGCCTGCTCGTCTGCTCGTCTGTCTGTCTGTCTGTCTCCAGTGTGTTACATGTACCATTAAAGTCTACGGACAACACCCACGACGTTTAACTAACTGGCTGACCATAAACGACAACACCTACAGTATATGATTTTTTTTATGCTTCTAGTGACACAATTTGATGAGAGTTTATTCAGCAATGTGAGACAACTCTGACAATGACGTGTTATGAAAGAGGTGTTATAAATGACGTGTAGAATGAAGTGTTGAGTGACGTGTTATGAATGACGTATTACAGTATGAATGACGTGTTGTGAATGATGTGTAGAATGGCGTGTTGAATGCGTGAATGACGTTTGAATGACGATATGAATGAGGTGTTATGAATGAGGTGTTATTGATGACGTATTATGATTGACGTGTTATTGATGAAGTATTATGACTGACGCGTTATGAATGACGTGTACAATGACGTGTTGAATGACATGTTGATTGACGTGTTTTGAATGACGTGTTATGTTATGTTTTTCCTTCTTGATACGTTTATACCTTGTGGGTTTAATGATCTAATAACAATATCACACGACTAAAACTCTACACAGGACGTGAAGCTTCAGGTCTACACTACAGGAAGCCGGAAGCTCCCGTACAGTACTTAACGAGACCCTACAGTTGAAACCAAACCAAACAACAAAAAACCTTAAAACTTAATGTCTTTAATCTATCTACATTAATATAACACTATCTCAAATCTATCTTCCCCTATTTAACTCTATTATTAACTTTAAACTATCTATAACTACATCATAAACATATCTACATTAATATAACTACATTATTTACATGTACATTCCCTTACACATAGATAAAATAAACAGCTTCCTTCTGCTATCGGAGGGTGGATCAGTGGCGTGTTGTTCTGAGGGGAGGATCCCAGTCCATGTGAAGTTTATGATTATTATGGTACAGGACGCCATTCACCACCATCCAGCCCCCCCCCACAACCTTCAGCCAAGTGATGCTATTTTCCTCGACAAATTCTTATGGTTGTGTTTACAGTATGTGTGTGTGTGTGAGGGGGAAGGTTGTTTATCTTGTTTGCCTCTGATGGATCTGTTTGTTTGTCTTGTTTAGTCATACTTGTTTACAGATCCATTTATAAGAAGAAAGTCCAAGAAAGCGAGAAAAAAAATTACCCAAATAAAAGAAGAAAACTAAAAATATCGGTGAAAATTTTTATAAAACAAAAAAACTAAGAAAAAATCGGATAAAAATGAAGAAACGAGAAGGAACAAAAACGATAAAAATAATTAAAGCAATCGAGGAAAATAACCAATAAATAAAAAATAGAAAACAAATTAAAATCAAATACAGAAATGAAATAAAAACAAGGAAAAAAACAAACAAAGAATGTGAAGATAATCAAAGAAAATTTAGACTAAACGATAAAATAAATAAATTAAAGAAAACTAAAGAAAAAATCAAAATAAACAGGAAAAGTTCGAAAGAAAACGAGGAATTTGGGAACAGTGAGAAAGAGACGTAGCAAAGTTAGGGAGGAGGGCACAGGAAGAAGGAGGGGGGGGGATAGGAGGAGGAAATGTGAAGGAAGGAGAACGAAAGAGAAGAATGAGGGAGAGAGGAGGAGAGGAAGGAGGTGAGAGTGCCATAAAGGAATACAAATACACAATATATATATACCAATAACAGTGTAAGAGCCAACGTGCACCAAGATACCTCAAGTGTAACGTCTCTATTACTTTCTCCTTCCCTCCCTCCTCCTCCCTTCCCTCCCTCCCTCCCTCCCTCCACTCTCCCAACCACCTCCCATCCTCGAGAAAAGTGAATAAAGAAGAGAGAGAGAGAGAGGGGGGTAGACTCTTCACAGCACCAACACTGACGTCTGGCTGGAGCGACGGACTTGATCTTTACTTAGAGGTCCTCCCTCCTCCCTCCTCCCCTTCCCCCTCCCTCCTCCTCCCTCCCTCCACCATGATCTTCCTCCCACCCACACTTCACCATGATCATCTCCTCCCTTCCTCCTTCCTCCCTCTCCACCATTGTCTCTCCTCCCTCCCTCTCTCTCCTCCACCACCTATATCCTCCTCCTCCTCCTCCTCCTCCTCCTCCCTCCTCCTCCCCTACTCTCTCCCATTTTCATGTCTGTTTAAAATCTTCTTTCCTCTTCTTGAGAAGGTGATGTGTTACTCCGCTACCAGCACCCACCAGCACTACCACCATCACTACCATCATCACTACTACCATCACTTCCACCATCACTTCCCACTACCCCTCACCACCACCACCATGTCCACCATGACAATCACCAGCACTACCACTATCGCTTTCCACCACCGCCACCACTACCACCTCCAACATCAGCACCATCACCATTACCACCACTTACACCATCACAATCACCAGCACTTCCAACCACCATCATCACTTTCATCATCACAATCACCAACACTACAATAATTATCGCTTCCTAACACCATCACCACCATCACTACTTCCAACACTACAGCCATCACTCCCACCACTACCAGCACCACCACTCACCATCACTACTCATCACTACTACCAACACCACAGCTATCACTTCCCACCACTACCAGCACCACCACCATCACTGCCACCATCACTACCACCATCACTACTACCAACACTACAGCCATCACTTCCACCACCACCATCACCACCATCACTGCACCATCACTACTACCATCACTACTACCAACACCACAGTCATCACTTCCCACCACTACCACCATCACCACCATCACTACCATCACTACTACCATCACTACTACCAACACAACAGCCATCACTTCCCACCACTACCACCATCACCACCATCACCACCATCACTACCACACATCACTACTACCAACACTACAGTCATCACTTCCCACCACTACCACCATCACTACCACCATCACTACCACCATCACTTCCACTACCCCTCACCACCACCACCATGTCCACCATGACAATCACCAGCACTACCACTATCGCTTTCCCACCACTGCCACCACTACACCACTCCAACATCAGCACCACCACCATTACCACCCACTTACACCATCACAATCACCAGCACTTCCAACCACCATCATCACTTTCATCATCACAATCACCAACACCTACAATAATTATCGCTTCCAACACACCATCACCACCATCACTATTCAACACTACAGCCATCACTTCCCACCACTACCACCATCACCACCATCACTGCTACCATCACCACACCATCACTATCATCAACACTACAGCCATCATTCCCACCACCACCAGCACTACCACCATCACCACCATCACTACTACCAACACTACAGCCATCATTCCCACCACTACCAGCACTACCACCATCACCACCATCACCACCACCACCACCATCACTACTACCAACACTACAGCCATCATTTCCCACCACCACCAGCACCTACCACCATCACCACCATCACCACCACCATCACCACCACTACCACCAACACCAGCCATCATTTCCAACCACTACCAGCACCACCACCAACCAACCACACCACCAACCATCACCACCACCACACCACACCACCAACCATCACCACCACCACACCATCACCACCATCACCACCAATCACCACCACCAACACTACAGCCATCATTTCCCACCACCACCAACCAACCAACCACCAACCACACCACCATCACCACCACCAACACTACAGCCATCACTCCCAACCACCACCGTGCACTACCACCATCACCACCATCACCACCACCATCACCACCACTCACTACCACCATCACCACCACCACTCACCACCACCACCACCACATCACCACCACCACCACCACCACCACCACCACCACCACTACCACCATCACTACCACCAACACTGCTCACTCCCACCACCACCAGCACTCACCACCATCACCACCACTACCACCACCAACCATCACCACACCACCACCACACTACCACTCACTACCACCAACACTACAGCCATCATTTCCACCACTACCATCACTACCACCATCACCACCATCACTACTACCAACACTACAGCCATCACTCCCCACCACTCACAGCACCACCACCATCACCACCATCACTACTACCAACACTACAGCCATCACCTCCACCACTACCAGCACCACCACCATCACCATCTCACTCCACTACCATCACTACCACCACCACCACCATCACTACCACCATTCACCATCACCACAGCACTACCACCATCACCACCACCATCACTACTACCATCACCACCAACACCATTGTTTACCACCCACCACCACCATCACTATCACCATCACCACTACTACCAACACCACAGCTATCACTTCCCACCACTACTAGCACTACCACCATCACCACCATCACTACTACCAACACCACAGCCATCACTTCCCACCACTACCAGCACTACCACACATCACCACCATCACTACCACCAACACCAGCTATCATTTCCCCACTACCAGCACACCACCATCACCACCATCACTACTACCAACACTACAGCCATCACTCCCACCACTACCAGCACTACCACCATCACCACCATCACTACCACCATCACTACTACCAACACCACAGCCATCACTCCACCACTAGCACTACCACCATCACCACCACCACACACACCATCCACTAGCAACACCATCACCACCATCACTACCACCAACACCACAGCCATCATTCCCACCACTACCAGCACTACCACCATCACCACCACCATCACTACTACCATCACCACCACCAACACTACAGCTATCATTCCACCACTACCAGCACTACCACCATCACCACCAGCACTACCACCATCACTACTACCAACACTACACATCACTCCCACCACCCCAGTACTACCACCATCACCACCATCACTACTACCAACACTACAGCCATCACTCCACCACTACCAGCACTACCACACCATCACCATCACTACTACCATCACTACTACCAACACTACAGCTATCACCTCTTAACACCAGCACTACCACCATCACTACCACCATCACACCACACTGCTATCGCTTCCAATCCACCAAGCACTACCACCATCACTACCACCATCACTACTACCAACACTACTACCATCACTACTACCAAACACTACATTATCACTTCCCACCACTACCAGCACTACTACCATCACCACCATCACTACCACCCACCACTACCAACACAACAGCTATCACTTCCCACCACTACCACCATCACCACCATCACTACCACCATCATAGATTAATAACTCTCTACCACTATTATTACCCGACACGGCAATAATCTCCCACCTCCGCTACAACAACACCATTCACTATCATCACCCATCACCACAGTCAACATCACCACCATCTGTTATTGTATACAACTACCACCATCAACACACTATCATCACCATCTATTATAACAGCCTCCTACTACCACCACCACCACCACCATCACCACCATCATTATCATCACTACTACCATTACAAGCAGCAGCAGCACAACCACCATCACTACCACCATCACCACTACCACCGTCGTTACTACCACCATCACCACTACCACCACACTGGCAGTGATCGTGGTAGTCATCTCAGCAGTCATTAATCTCACCAAACGCCAACATTCCTCCTTCCTCCCTCACCATCACCACCACTTCAAACTAGATTCCTACCATCACTTTCCTTCCAAGACAACGAAGAAAACGGAATAGGGAAAAGGCGAAAGAAGAAAAGGGAAAAACAAAGAAGAAAACAGGACAAGAGAAACCTGGAAAATAAGAGTTTTCCTCTTACTGGACGCCACAAATATCTTCTGAACTGTTTACCAGGTCGAGTGGTGCTTGTACTATGGAGAGAGAGAGAGAGAGAGAGAGAGAGAGAGAGAGAGAGAGAGAGAGAGAGAGAGGATAAGAGTACAAATCTAATGAAAATTGATAAAACGAACTTAGGGGACTGGATGGAGGGAGGAAGGAGAAGAATGGGGAGGAAAAAGAGGAGGAGGAGGAGGAGGAGGGGGAGGAGGAGGAGGAGGAGGGGAGGGAGGGAGGGAAACAAGCTTGAAACCAACTCTGTAAGCTGTGGTATGGAGGCTGAGATTACTGGGGAGGGGAGGGGGAGGGGCAGGGAGGGGGAGGGAAAGTGGGAGGGGTAGTGGGTGGGTGGAGGCAGTGGGAGGGTGGGGTGGTGGGGAGGCAGGGAGGTAGGGTGGGAGGGGCAGGGGAGGGTGGTGGAGGGACAGGGGGGGGGTGTGTGGGAGGGACAGTGGAGGGGTAGTGTGTGAGACAGTGGGGTAGGTGGTGGAGGGACAGAGGAGGGGTAGGATGGTGAGGCAGTGGAGGGTAGGTGGTGGAGGGATGGTGGTGGTGAGGCAGTGAGGGTAGTGATGGAGGCGCTGACGAGTGGGAGGGCAGTGGAGACAGTGCTGGTGCCCCTGCATTGCAGGTAGTGCTGCCAGCCAATGCCTGAACCCAGTGCAAGCTAGTGCTGTGAGGCACAGAGTGAGGTATATGATGCTGGGATGCTGCCAAGATGCTGATGGCACACTGGCGGGAAAAAGGGTATGGTGGTTGTGGATGAAACGTGATGGTGGAGTTGAGGGTGTGGTAGGGACAGTGATAGTGGTGGAGGGTCAGTGGAGGGTAGTGGTGGTGAGGCAATGGAGGGTTGTGGTAGTGAGAGGGAGGGAAGGGAGGGGCAGTGGAGGGTAGTGGTGGAGGGACAGTGGAGGGTAGGGTGAGGGCAGGAGGTAGTGGAGGGGCAGTGGAGGGTAGTGGAGGGAGGTAGCGATGGGCAGAAGAAGAGTAGTGGAGGAGGAGGAGGACGTGGTCGGATAATGGAGGTGTAAGCCAGGGTAGAGTTTCTTCACGTGTTACAGAGACACACTTCGTTAGCACGAGCCATCATCTTCGCCAGGCGTTGTTTCCCTTTCCACCAGACGCTCGCCTTCTGCCTTCCCTGACACTAACAGTAATAACGTCTATGGGAGCTGTACCTGACGATTGTATTACCCGCCTTCAGCCTACACCGACGCTCGTTTATGGCGGCAGGAGGAACGAGTGTTGGGTCCGCCTCAGCAATAAGACACATAACATATAACACTGGCGAGGTCATGAGTGATGGTGCCAACAGCTCGCTAGTGGTCGGCTCACCATATACTGATACATTCACCCAGGTTGTGTGGGTGAATGGGGAGAAGATAGAGAGGGAGGGGAGGGTGAGGGGAGAGAAGGAGAGGTGTAACAGTGAACAGGGAGGGAGGGAAGAAGGTGGGTGGTATATTTTAGGGATGAAGGAATTAAGTATGGTGTGAGGAAAAGGAGGGTGGATGACATAACGGGAGGAGAGAGAGAGAGAGAGAGAATAAAATGAGGAGGAGGAGCAAGAGGAGGAGGGAATGTGGTCCGCTAGGTGGCTCCTGGGTACTAAAAGAGAAGTGAGGGTAGAGCAGCGACCAGCCCCACACCTGCGCCTCCTCCTCCTCCTCCCTATACGTTCCTGGTCCCTAAGATTACGCAAGAGCCTGTATTTCACATCCTGGCCACCACCCCCGCTACCTCCCCTTCCCACCACCACCCCTTCCGTCCTTCCTTCTTTCCTATTTCTTTCTTTCTTATCTTTCTTTCTTTCTTCCGTTTTATCTCTTTATTCTCCTCCTTGAAGTCTTAACTCTGTCTTTTTATTTATTTGTGTCTCTCAGCTTTTTTCTTTTTCTTTTCTTTGTATAAATATAGTATCTCATCTTACTCTCTCTCTCTCTCTCCCAGGAACATTCTCGTGCGCTAACAAGACATCAGGAAAAAACAACACACACACACACACACACACACACACACACACACACAAGAGAAGGGAGAGTTTACGGCAGAGTGGCGAGTCAATCTTTAGTTAGGAGAGGTAAGAGGCTGGTGGTGGTGGGAGCGGCTGATTGTTGGGGAGCGGCTGAGGGGAGCGGTCTTGTATCATCCTGGTGCTGCATTTCACCGTATTCTGGGGATCATGTCGACATGCTGGATTGTGCTGTGTGTTGTTCCAGCCTCACCAGCCCCAGCCCTCACTGGCCCCAGCTTCACCGGCCCCAGCCTCACCGGCCCCAGCCCTCACTGGCCCCAGCCCTCACCGGCCCAGCCCCCACCGGCCCAGCCCTCACCGGCCCCAGCTCACTGGCCCCCAGCTCCTGGCCCAGCCCTCACTGGCCCCAGCCCTCACCGGCCCCAGCCCTCACTGGCCCAGCCCTCACCGGCCCCAGCTCACCGGCCCCCAGCCCTCACTGGCCCCAGCCTCACCGGCCCCCAGCTCACTGGCCCCAGCCTCACCGGCCCCAGCCCTCACTGGCTAGCCTCACTGGCCCCAGCCCTCACCGGCCCCAGCCCTCACCGGCCCCAGCTCCTCACCAGCCCCAGCCCTCACCAACCTTAGTTCTCACCAACCTAGTTCCCACCAACCTTAGTCCTCCCCAACCTTAGTCCTCCCAACCTTAGTCCTCCTCAACCTGAGTCCTCCCAACCCAACCTCCAACCTTAGTCCTCCCCAACCTTAGTCCTCCCAACCTTAGTCCCTCCCAACCTTAGTCCTCCCAACCTAGTCCTCCCCAACCTTAGTCCTCACCAACCTAGTCCTCCCAACCTAGTCCTCACCAACCTTAGTCCTCACCAACCTTAGTCCCTCCCAACCTAGTCCTCACCAACCTTAGTCCTCCCCAACCTTAGTCCTCCCCAACCTTAGTCCTCACCAACCTTAGTCCTCCCAACCTTAGTCCTCCCCAACCTTAGTCCTCCCACCTTAGTCTCCCAACCTTAGTCCCCCCAACCTAGTCCTCCCCAACCCAGTCCTCCCCAACCTTAGTCCCTCCCAACCTTAGTCCTCACCAACCTTAGTCCTCCCCAACCTTGGTCCTCCCAACCTTAGTCCCCCCCAACCTTAGTCCTCCTCCCCAACCTTAGTCCTCACCACAACCTTAGTCCTCACCAACCTAGTCCCTCCCCAACCTTAGTCCTCCCCAACCTTAGTCCTCCCCAACCTTAGTCCTCCCAACCTTAGTCCCCCCAACCTTAGTCCTCCCAACCTTAGTCCTCCCAACCCAGCCTCCCAACCTGAGTCCTCACCAACCTTAGTCCTCCCCAACCTTAGTCCTCCCAACTTTAGTCTCCCCCAACCTTAGTCCTCCCCAACCTTTAGTCCTCCCCAACCTTAGTCCTCCCCAACCTTAGTCCTCCCCCAACCTTAGGGTCCTCCCAACCTTAGTCCTCCCCAACCTTAGTCCTCCCCAACCTTAGTCCTCACCAACCTTAGTCCTCCCAACCCAGTCCTCCCCAACCTAGTCCTCCCCAACCTTAGTCCCTCCCCAACCTTAGTCCTCCCCAACCTTAGTCCTCCCCAACCTTAGTCCTCCCCAACCTTAGTCCTCCTAACCCAACCTCCCCAACCTAGTCCTCCCCAACCTTAGTCTCCTCCCCAACCTTAGTCCTCCCCAACCTTAGTCCTCCCCAACCTTAGTCCTCCCCAACCTTAGTCCTCCCAACCCTAGTCCTCCCCAACCTTAGCCTCCCACCTAGTCCTCCTCCCAACCTAGTCCTCCCCAACCTTAGTCCTCCTTAAACCTAGTCTCACCAACCTTAGTCCTCCCAACCTTAGTTCCCCAACCTTAGTCCTCCCAACCTTAGTCCTCCACCTATTCTCCCAACCTTAGTCCTCCCAACCTTAGTCCTCCCCAACCTTGGTCCTCCCAACCTTAGTCCCCCAACCCAGTCCTCCCAACCTTAGTCCTCACCAACCTTAGTCCTCACCAACCTAGTCCTCCCCAACCTTAGTCCTCACCCAACCTTAGTCCTCCTCAACCTTAGTCCTCCCAACCTAGTCCTCCCAACCTTAGTCCTCCCCAACCTTAGTCCTCACTAACCTTAGTCCTCACCAACCTTAGTCCTCCCAACCTTAGTCCTCCCAACCTTAGTCCTCCCAACCTTAGTCCTCACCAACCTTAGTCCTCCCAACCTTAGTCCTCCCAACCTTAGTCCTCACCAACCTTAGTCCTCCCCATAGTCCTCCCCAACCTTAGTCCCCACCAACCTTAGTCCTCCCCAACCTAGTCCTCCCCAACCTAGTCCTCCTCAACCTTAGTCCTCACCAACCTTAGTCCTCCCAACCTTAGTCCTCCCCAACCTTAGTCCTCCCCAACCTTAGTCCTCCTCCCAACCTTAGTCCTCCCCAACCTTAGTCCTCCCAACCTTAGTCCTCACTAACCTTAGTCTTCCCAACCTTAGTCCCTCCCAACCTTAGTCCTCCCCAACCTTAGTCCTCCCCAACTAGTCCTCCCCAACCTTAGTCCTCCCAAACCTTAGTCCTCCCACAACCTTAGTCCTCCCCAACCTTAGTCCTCCTCCCCAACCTTAGTCCTCCCCAACCTTAGTCCTCCCCAACCTTAGTCCTCCCCAACCTTAGTCCTCCCAACCTTAGTCCTCCCCAACCTTAGTCCTCCCAACCTTAGTCCTCCCCACCTTAGTCCTCCCAACCTAGTCCTCCCAACCTTAGTCCTCACCAACCTTAGTCCTCCAACCTAGCTCTCCCAACCTTAGTCCTCCCAACCTTAGTCCTCCCCAACCTTAGTCCTCCAACCTTAGTCCTCCCCAACCTTAGTCCTCCCCAACCTTAGTCCTCCCAACCTAGTCCTCCCCAACCTAGTCCTCCCCAACCTTAGTCCTCACCAACCTTAGTCCTCACCAACCTTAGTCCTCCCCAACCTTAGTCCCCAACCTTAGTCCTCCAACCTTAGTCCTCCCACCAACCCTAATCCCTCCCCAACCTTAGTCCTCACCAACCTTAGTCCTCACCAACCTTAGTCCTCCCCAACCTTAGTCCTCCCCAACCTTAGTCCTCACCAACCTTAGTCCTCCCAACCTTAGTCCTCCCCAACCTTAGTCCTCCCCAACCTTAGTCCTCCCCAACCTTAGTCCTCCCCAACTTAGTCCCCGCCTACTAGTCCTCACCAACCTTAGTCCTCCCAACCATAGTCCTCCCCAACCTTGGTCCTCCCAACCCTAGTCCTCACCAACCTTAGTCCTCACCAACCTTAGTCCTCCCCAACCTTAGTCCTCACCAACCTTAGTCCTCACCCAACCATAGTCCTCCCCAACCTAGTCCTCCCCAACCTTAGTCCTCCCCAACCTTAGTCCTCCCCAACCTTAGTCCTCACTCAACCTTAGTCCTCACCAACCTTAGTCCTCACCAACCATAGTCCTCCCCAACCATAGTCCTCTCCCAAACCTTAGTCCTCCCCAACCTTAGTCCTCCCCCAACCTTAGTCCTCCCCAACCTTAGTCCTCACCAACCCTAGTCCCCACCCAACCTTAGTCCTCCCCAACCTTAGTCCTCCCCAACCTAGTCCTCCCCAACCTTAGTCCCCCAACCTTAGTCCTCCCCAACCTTAGTCCTCACCAACCTTAGTCCTCCCCAACCTTAGTCCTCCCCAACCTTAGTCCTCCCCAACCTAGTCCCACCAACCTTAGTCCTCACCAACCTTAGTCCTCCCCAACCTTAGTCCTCCCCAACCTTAGTCCTCACCAACCTTAGTCCCCAACCTTAGTCCTCCCAACCTCAGTCCTCCCCAACCTAGTCCCTCCCCAACCTCAGTCCTCCCCAACCTTAGTCCTCACCAGCCTTAGTCCTCACCAAACCTTAGTCCTCCCCAACCTTAGTCCTCCCCAACCTTAGTCCCCACCAACCTTAGTCCTCCCCAACCTTGGTCCTCCCCAACCTTAGTCCTCCCCAACCTAGTCCTCCCAACCTTAGTCCTCCCAACCTAGGCCCCTCACCAACCTTAGTCCTCCCAACCTTAGTCCTCCCCAACCTTAGTCCTCACCAACCTTGGTCCTCACCAACCTTAGTCTTCCCCAACCTTAGTCCTCACCAACCTTAGTCCTCCCCAACCTCAGTCTCCCAACCTTAGTCCTCACCAACCTTAGTCCTCCCCAACCTTAGTCCTCCCCAACCTTAGTCCTCACCAACCTTGGTCCTCACCAACCTTAGCCTCCCCAGCCTAGTCCTTCCCAACCTTAGTCCTCACCAACCTTAGTCCTCCCCAACCTTAGTCCTCCCCACCTTAGTCCTCACCAACCTTAGTCCTCACCAACCTTAGCCTCCCCAACCTAGTCCCTCACCAACCTTAGTCCTCACCAACCTTAGTCCTCACCCAACCTTAGTCCCTCCCAACCTAGTCCTCCCAACCAGTCCTCCCCAACCTAGTCCTCCCCAACCTTAGTCCTCCCCAACCTTAGTCCTCACCAACCTTAGTCCTCACCAACCTTAGTCCCAACCTTAGTCCTCCCCAACCTTAGTCCTCCCCAACCTTAGTCCTCACCAACCTAGTCCTCCCCAACCTTAGTCCTCCCCCAACCTTAGTCCTCACCAACCTTAGTCCTCCCAACCTTAGTCCTCACCAACCTTAGTCCTCACCAACCTTAGTCCTCCCCAACCAGTCCTCCCCACCGTGTGTTCTCACTACTAACGACACTGTAACCAAGTGGACGTAACTCTGTACCTTTTGTTGTAGCTGTACAAGACGGGTACGATACTGTGGTAGTACATGACATAATCTTGTAATGTGCTGTACTAAACTGTTATGTACATTATATGTGCTAACCAGTGTTGTGCTCTTTATGTTATGTTTCACTGTACTGTCCCAACTATATTGAACTTTTATGTAAGGTTGTCCAGCATTTCCCACCACACTCACTGTATCCCATGTAACCTTCCCTAACTGTATCCTAGGCAGCCTGTACTATAACTAAATTAACACAGGAAACTGTACTCTAATTGAATGTAATATCATGACTTATGTAAAACTGTACAATATCTAAGGTCTACCATCACACTCACTGTATTCCTACTCTATACTGTATCTAGTGACTTTCAATACATAGATTATACAGTATATCACACCTCTAACTGTACCCAATCCCTGTAGTACTTTAAAGTCAAATCACACGCTCCTGTAATATAGTGTAATGTAACTCCATAAATGTAACATCATTCCGAGTCCCATCACATTAACTGTACACTACCTAACCCTACTGTATCTTGTGTTTATACTACAGTCAAGTCACACGCTGCTGTAATCCAATGTACTGTAATAATCTACTCTACTCTACCTTTATGCCGTGATATAATACAGAGGCTGTCATCACACTAACTGTATCACAAACTGTATCATACCTCTGTACTACACTCAAGTCAAATATCACTCCGCTGTAATGTAATGTAGTGTAATCTCTCTTAATGTGATTCTGCGTCTCACCATTTAGCCTAATCATCCCTACACTCGTAAAATTTTATGTTCTGAAATAATTAATGTTCCTTCTACCTCTCTGCCGCTCTACCATCCTCACCGGCTGTGCTGTTGTTCCTGTATTTATCATATTAGTGGTGACTGATATAATAGTGGACTTATCATTACTTATTGTGTTTAACTACTGATGTCGTTTTGAAATATCTGGACCTGTAAGTGAACTGTAATTGTATCTGTGTGGTGATGTGATTATAATGATGACGTTTAAGTACAGTTCTCGTTTTGAAATATCTGGTATCTGTAATTGTATTTGTAACTGTATTTGTACTGTAACTATACCTGTCTTGGCATGTCTGAATTAAATAAATATATTAACCAAAGTATTCAACCAGTCTATTGAACATCGTAACCTTAACAAAAATTTCACGAAGATAATACTTTCGCCCTATTAAAAAAAATATAACTTTTTTTTATACAACGGGTTAATACAAAACACATATATAGTTTTGTCATAAATTAAGTAAATGTAGTTTGCTTAATAAAACACATAACAACACTGCCAAAAGTAGCCGGACCATTCATCACTCACTCTCCTGTATACAACCTGGAAACTCTTATAATTCTGCTCATGATAAATGTTCGAGAAGAATAGACCATATATGCAATTATTGGAGGAAGAAGACGAAAAAAAGGGAAGGATGGAGGAGAGAGGAAGAGGTGGAGAGAAGAAAGGGAAGGGAAAGATGTAGGGTAGTGTAGGGAATTAAGGGGAGGGGTGGATGAGAATAGGAAGAGGAGTGGAGGAGAAGAAGGGGAGGGGTGGATGAGAAGGGGGAGGGTAGAGGAGGAGAGAGAGAAAGATGTAGGAGGGAAGAAGAAGGCTATAGGAGGCAAGTGAAGGGAAGAGGGAAAAAGTTACAGGTAGAGAGAGTGTGTGTGTGTGTGTGTGTGTGTGTGTGTGTTTGTGTGTGTGTGTGTGTGTGTGTGTGTGTGTGTGTTGTGTGTGTGTGTGTGTGTGTATAAAACAACCCCTACACACATATTATCTATGGCTGAGTGATATACAGACATACTTGCAGGCATCTGGTATAGGGGTGCAATTACAGCGCGGTCTACAAGATATTTAGTTAGCTTAGGTTGGTTGGGGTCAGGTCAGCAGTTGTGATTGGGTGTGTTGGAGAGTAGGTCAGGTTAGGTTAGCTTAGATGGGGTGGTTGGTAGGTTGGTTGAGGTTGTGGAGGGTAGGGACTAGGTTAGGTTAGGTTAGGTTAGGTTAGACTAAAGATATCTTTGTAGACCGCACGCTTTAGTAGCATCGGTGTAGGTGTGTGTAGGTGGCTGGTTGAGTGTAAGAGTATGCGTGTGTAGGTGTGTGTACTGTAGGTGTTTGGATAGTAGGTGTAGGTACACGATACACCTCCACCACAAAGGGAGGGGGAGTGACAAATGTGAGAGGTAATGGGGAGAGGTCGGGGGAAGGAGAGAATGGGGGGGCGTCCGGCCTTCCCACCGCGGATATTGTTGCGTCAATACTTAAGTTCCGGAGTAATCCACAACTCGCCACCCGCCGCCCACCATCTCGCCGCCCATCACCTGCCGCCTACTGTCCCGCCGCCCACTATCTCGTCGTCTACCGCCCACCATCCCGATGCCACCCACTCGCCGCCCATGACACCACAAGGAAAATTCATTGTACACTCAAACATAAGAACATAAGAATTGAGGAAACTGCAGCGGGTCTATTGGCTCATACTGGGCAGTCCCTTTTACACTCAACCCCTATTGCTCATATATCCATCCAACCTATGTTTGAAGCTATCCAGCGTATTCGAGTTAGTGATGATGTTTGGTAACTTGCTCCACTCATCCATTACTCTATTTCCAAACCAATGTTTACCTACATCGCGCCTAAATCTAAATTTGTCTAATTTAAAACCATTGTTACGAGTTCGCTCCTGGTTGGATAGTTTGAGTACCTTTGTTATACCACCTTTGTTTAGCCCTGACTTCCATTTATACACCTCTATCATATCGCCTCTCACTCTACGTCTCTCGAGGGAGTGCAGATTAAGATGTTTTATTAATCTGTCTCTGTACTCAAGGTTCCTAATGCCCGGGATTAGTCTTGTCATTCTCTGAATTCTTTCTAGGGATTCTACATCCATTCTGTAGTACAATGACCAGAACTGAACTGCGTGATCCAAGTGAGGTCTCACAAGCGCAAGATATAGTTTTAGAATAACCTCTCTGGTCTTGTAACTAACACTCCTTTGTATGAACCCAAGTACTATATTAGCCTTGGTTCGAGCAAATACACATTGTTTACTGGACTTAAGATTCCTACTTATCATTACTCCTAAATCTTTCTCGCAGCCAAATTTCTCTATAACATCGTTGTTCATCTGGTAACTGGTTTCTCTGTTTTCATCTCCTAGACTAAACACGTGTATCACTGTACACCTGGTATGGTACATTTGTTATCACTGTTCATTTGTTATCACTGGACTTCTGTTAATGCGGTACATCTATTATTATTGTACACCTGTTATTGTGCACCTGTTATGATGCACTTGTTATCACTGGACTTCTGTTAATACGGTACACAAGTTATTACTGTATACCTGTCATTGTAACACCTGTTATGGCACACTTGTTATTACTGTACACCTGTCATTGTACACGTGTTATGATACACTTGTTATCACTGAACAGCTGTTATCACTGGATTACTGTACACCTGTCATTGTACACTTGTTATAGTATACCCGTTATTACTGGACATCTGTTATGGTACACTTGTTATCAATGTACACCTGTTATTACTGTACACTGTCTTTGCACACCTGATATGGTACACCTGTTATCACTGTACAACTGTTGTACTATTACACTGTCTTTTACACATCTGTTATGGTACACTTGTTATCAATGTACACCTGTTATTACTGTACACTGTCTTTGCACACCTGATATGGTACACCTGTTATCACTGTACAACTGTTATCACTTCTGTTATCACTGAACACCTGCCATTGTACACTTGTTATAGTTATCACTGTACACCTGTTATGGTACATTTCTTACCACTGTTATCACTGTACATCTGCTATCACTTCTGTTATCCCTGCACACCTGTCAGTGTACACCAGTTATGGTACACCTGTTATCACTGTACACCTGTATCACTGTACGCCTGTATCACTGTACACCTGTTATCACTGTACACCTATAAACACTGAACACCTATTATCACTTTACACCTGTTATCACTGCACACCTTTTATCACTGTACACCTGTATCACTGTATACCTGTATCGCTTATTATTATACACGTGTTATCACTACACACCTGTATCACTTGTTATTATTATACGTTTATCACTGTACACCTGTTATCATTGCACACCTGTTATCACTGTACTTCTGTATAACTGTACACCTGTATCACTTGTTATTATTATACACGTGTTATTACTGCACACCTGTTATCACTGCACATCTGTTATCACTGTACACTGTTATCACTGTACACCTGTTATCACTGTACACCTGTTATCTCTGTACACCTGTTATCACTGTACATCTGTTATCACTGTACACTTGTATCACTATACACTTGTTATCACTGTACACCTGTTATCACTGAACACCTGTTATCACTGTACACCTGCTATCACTGCACACCTGCTATCACTGCACACCTGTTATCACTGCACACCTGTTATCACTGCACACCTGCTATCACTGCACACCTGCTATCACTGCACACCTGTTATCACTGCACACCTGTTATCACTGCACACCTTTAATCACTGCACATCTGTTATCACTGTACACTTGTATCACTATACACTTGTTATCACTGTACACCCGTTATCACTGAACACCTGTTATCACTGTACACCTGCTATCACTGCACACCTGCTATCACTGCACACCTGTTATCACTGCACACCTGTTATCACTGCACACCTGCTAATACCGCACACCCGCTATCACTGCACACCTGTTACCACTGCACACCGCAGCATCACTGCACAATCTGTTATCACCGTACATCTGTTATCACTGCACACTTGTATCACTATACACCCTGTTAATACCGTGCCACCCAGCATCACTGAACACCCGTTATCACTGCACACCTGCTATCACTGCACACCTGCTATCACTGCACACCTGTTAATACTGCACACCTGTTATCACTGCACACTCAAGTATCACTGCACATCTGCTATCACTGCACATCTGTTATCACTGCACATCTGTTATCACTGCACATCTGCTATCACTGCACACCTGTTATCACTGCACACCCATCACTGTTACCTGCATCACTAATTTAATTACAGTAACTTACCTGAGACTTTATCACTCTATATCAAATAAATTTCTAAACTGTATTACTTTTTAAACTAATTAATTGCCATTTGTATCACCTTTCCCATCACTTCCCCAGTTCCACCTTCCCAGTATCACCTTCCCAGTATCATCACTGTCCTAAGTAACACTTCCCCAATATCACTTTCTTCCCAGTAACACTTCCCCCAGTACTTCCTGTACTTCAGTCACACTTCTCCCCAGTATCACTTCCCCAGTTCCACCTTCCACAGTATCACCTTCCCCAATATCACTGTCCCCTATATCACTTCCCCAGTATCACTTTCTCCCCAATAACACTTCCCCAGTATCACTTCCCCCAGTATCACTTTCCCCAGTATCACTTCCCCAGTTCCACCTTCCCCAGTATCACCTTCCCCCAGTATCACCTTCCCCAGCATCACCTTCAACACACCCACCCACCAGAGGACTCGGCCGCTATTCATGGGTGCCGCTCACATCAACCACCAACACGTTATATTTACCACCTGCTCAGATAACACCACCTCTGACGTCATATAAACATAGTAAATGACGTAATTTTGGTGTTGAAGTAAACATTAAAACACTTCAGGATATTCAGGATATGTTGCGTTGTCAATAGCAAGAGAAACAATATGAAACCCTGCAACTGTGTGTAAATGAGGCAGAAAGTCAGATCAGCAACCTGGGACTTGGCAGCAGGGTCTACCATTAGACAATATGTTATGCTTCCAATATCTTCCCAGGTGGTAGTACCTCCTTGTTGGATAGCTAATTGACTGACATGTATTCATTTACAAGTTAGTTTAACAACCACCTTTATGTTTACAATTACATAACCGAGAATTCACTGTACCTGTATCAGTACCTGTACCTGTATCAGTACCTGTACCTGTATCAGTACCTGTACCTGTAACAGTATCTGTATCAGTACCTGTAACTGTATCAGTACCTGTATCTGTAACAGTATCTGTATCATTACCTGTACCTGCATCAGTACCTGTATCAGTACCTGTACCTGTACCTGTACATTTACCTGTACCTGTTGGTTCTGAGTAAATAATTTTTATTTGAGGTTAAAGCAATTATAGGCTTTTATTTAGTAATTCAAATTTAAAACCCTTCACACACACACACACACACACACACACACACACACACACACACACACACCCCCAGAGGGCCAGATTCGCTCACCCCAACACCAGCAGCAGCACTAACTTTTAAAGTCTCCTGGTGGGGGCGTCACAGAAGTCGACAACTGGTTTCCTTCAAGACACACCACGGTCCTTATATTTCTTCCCTCACACCAATAATATATCTATACCTGAACCTTAATGTTTGGTTTTGTGTATTACTTTTATCAAATATTATGACAGGTATTTATGCTAATATTAAAAAAGGGAAATCTGTTTAGTATCTTATTTTGTATAACACTGTGTTTATCATCTGTTTTTACTTAATTAATGATCAATATAACATCAGTAGTAGGCAGTAACAATATCGAATTCCCAATGCGTAGCTCCCTGTAATAAATCTTTCAATAAAAAAAAAAACACAGGCCCAAGACACCACCTTGTATAACACCAGTAAATACTTAAACATCACCTGACAAGTCCCTCTATAACATCTACCTCACTGTACAGAATAATAACACACACATGAATATCTAGTATGGACGAGTCAAACACTTACTCACCCACTCCCGAATTTTGGTAAGTCAGAGAGGAGTTTAGTGAGCTCAACTTTTGTCTTGTCAAAAGTTTTCGACGCATCGGAGAGAGAGAGAGAGAGAGAGAGAGAGAGAGAGAGAGAGAGAGAGAGAGAGAGAGAGAGACTGTCTCGTGAAGTATGATACAGAAAAGTCTCTGAGCCGAGGAGTTGTCAGCACTAACGATGACTCAACTTGGCTCTTGGTAAATAGAGAAGATAGATTTAGCGTACATGAGAGATGGTTAAGATATGTATGGTTGAGCAGTGTCATCTACAGCACTATTTCGGTTAACAGCCATCCAACCACGGCACTCAACCACCCAAACACGGCACTTCCTTCCTAAACAACCCTCCAAACACAGCACTGTCTCCCTGAACAACCCTCCAAACACGGCACTGTCTCCCTGAACAACCCTCCAAACACGGCACTGTCTCCCTGAACAACTATCCAAATATGGCACTGTCTCCCTGAACAATACTCCAAACAGGGCACTGTCTCCTGAACACCACCAAACATGCACTGTCTCCTGAAAACATGGCACTGTTCTGAACAACCACCCAAACAGCACTGTCTCCCTGAACAACCACCAAACAAGGCACTGTTCCTGGAACACCCAAACAAGGCACTGTCTCCTGAACAACCACCCAAACAAGGTACTGTCAACAACCACCCCAAACATGACACTGTCTCCCTGAACAACCACCCAAACATGGCACTGTCTCCCTGAACAACTACCCAAACAAGGCACTGTCTCCCTGAACAACTACCCAAATATGGCACTGTCTTCCTGAACAACCACCCAAACACGGCACTGTCTCCCTGAACACCACCCAAACACGGCACTGTCTCCCTGAACAAAACTCCAAACAAGGCACTGTCTCCCTGAACAACCACCCTAACATGTCACTGTCTCCCTGAACAACCATCTCGTGGACAGTTGTCTCCCAAAGGTCCCGTCTGTCACATTCTTAAGCTGTCGTCTCGTTCTAACTTTGAGATAACTTCACTATTTTCCCGGTGCGTGTACAAGTGGGAGAACCTGCGAGACAAGTACCCCTTCCTTCCTCTCCTTCCCACAGGCGGGCCCGTCTCTCGACCCAAGTTGTTGGTGGTGGTGGTAGTGCTGGTGGTTGGTGGTGATGATGGTATTGGTGATGGTGATGTATTGGAGGTGATGGTGGTGTTGATGATAGTAGTGTTGGTGGTGGTGTTAATAGTGTTGGTGGTTGGTGGTGATGATGGTATTGGTGGTGGTGATGGTATTGGTGGTGGTGGTGGTGGTGGTGATAGTTCTGGTGGGGTTGGTGTTAGTTTTGGTGGTGGTGGTAGTGGTGGTGATGCTCCAACACTAAATGAAAATGACTAGTGATCAGATCTCGCCTCTGCCCATCCACCTCCACCTAGAACTGAGATAGAGAACATCTGGACCAAACAAGAACTTCTAAAGGAATTGTTTTATCAAAGGTTCTTCAACAATCACCTTCATATCAGAATGAGAGCTGTGACCGTGTTCTCAAATCGAGTGTCTCAAGTTCTGATTAAGGTTCTGATGGGGAGAGACACGATGTAGCCAGAACTGTGATCAAGAAGTTGTCTATAATAATCCTCTAGTTCTATAAAAGAAAATCTCTTAGGGTCATCAAGGTCACCCAAAGCTGAGATAGAACCATTGTTTATGCTCCTCAGGTATTTATGGAAGTTCTACCTGCTGGAGCATAAGATCCAGAATCAATATTTCGAAGTTTTTTCTCCCCTAAAAGGCTTCGTGACAGGTAGTGAGAGAGCAAAACCTGTGCTTTTAAACTTTGTAAATTTATTCTTCGTTTATGCTATCGTAAATTTTCCTCCACTATCGATAGAATTTTTTTTCTTCTCTTTCTTATACGTTTAGTCAAAATATTATATAATAATAACATATCTAAAAATAACTAACGACAATAAAAAGTTAACAGACTCAACATACGTACAAGTCCTAAGCACTAAACAATTATATCAATCCGTCATCCTTCCCGTAATCTTTTCTAAAAACTAAAAACAAACTCTTTCTTTACCCACCAGGTCAAAAACCACAAAAGTCTCTAAAAATTGGTTTCATTCCCAAATTCCATATAGAGGCTTTAGGTTTATAGGGAAGGAAAGAACAAGACAAAAAGGGAAAAGAAGGAAGTCTTCAATGGCGCTCAACTTTCCCGTTTATAAAGTTTCAGGAAAAAGACGTTCAAGGTTTTAATCACCTTTTTTGTCCACTCATTTCCACGTAGAGGTTGACAATGGGAGAGAGCTGAGGCCTTCCTGGGGTAAATAAACACAAGACGCCGCCGCCGCCGCCGCAGCCATCTCCACCCTCTCAGAGACTCTGTCAGTCTGGCGTCGTGCTCTCTCAAGGACTGTCAGCCTTCTGGCGTGTTCTCTCAGACTATCAGCCTGGAGTCGTGTATAGGACTCATCAGCTTGCCCAAAATCCATACAGATTCCTAAGTTAATTTACCCCTCTACCTGGAGACCTGAAAAGGTATCAATCTACTGTAGCTAACTACTGTACTCTTATATAACAAATACAGACAGACTAAGGGTCGTGAGTGAGATGTAATAAGTCATATTATTATAACTGACAAATAACACTTTAAGTCACAAAGAGGAGTTCCCAAAGGTTAAGTTACGTTAATAATTCACAAACCTGAGATGTGAAGACGTATGTAACTGTCTCACTTAACCCTCAGTTCAAAGAAATGGACTTATCAAAGGTTAGTTACGTTAAGTTCTTTATTAATAATAATCGTTAACGTCTATGACTCAACTAACTCAAAGGTTACAGTAAATTCCCTCAACCTTTCTTTCCCTAAAGATGAGAGAACACACCACACTGCCTCTCTAAAGCTACAGCACAAAGATGGATTCACAAAGGTTCGTTCACTCATGTTTTCTCACCAACGAAGGCAAGAACTCCATCTCACTGGCCCTTGAAGATGCGCTAAAAAGATGGCTGGACAGAATGGCATCAACATTGCACCGAGTCTCTTCAGTAATTGGACAGGTGTTGTTTTCTCGTTACCTGTTAGATGGAAAACCTTAATCTTGTGTTTCTCTGACTCTAAGGTGATATTATTTTAGATAGACAGACACACAGACAGAGATAGATAGATAGATAGATAGAGTCGTTATTACCGAGTCCACCCTCTCACACCCATTCCCACCTCCTAGAATAAGCAGAAGAGTAGGAGGCAAGCAGACACAAGCAGACACATAACTCAGGCAGCCAACGACCACTGCAGTGTAAGTGTCCCTACCTCCCTCCTGCCCCCCTTACCTCCCTCCCTCCTTCACTCTCTCAGCTTCTCTCACCCTCCCTTATCCTCATGTCTGACCTTCCTCTCTTCTCCCCTACCTCCCTCTCTCCTACTCTTTCTCTTGCCTTCTCTACGTCCGTGCCCCCTCTCCGTCTCACCTCCTTCCTTGACTCCCTCTATCTCTCGCCTCCCTCCATCCTTCCTTATGTCCCTCCCTCCCTTTCTCCAACCTGCCCTCTCTCTCCTTCCTTCACTCTCACCCACCTTCCCTCCCTCTCTCCAACCTGCCCTCTCTCCTTCCCTCCCTCCTGCAGACATCCATCATGTTAACGGCCAACTATTTACGCAAGCCCCCGCTATACACGCTAAATAAAGATGAGTGCTGTTGATGGCGGCCTTCTAATCCCTCCCGTTTATATACGGTTGGTCGACTAAGCTTACACATCATCGCCTTCAAGTCCTTTATTACACCAAATGTGTCAGTGTTTCTGTGGCGGGTAATGAGGAAACACTGATGTATTACCCAGGCAGACTATCACAATACGGCTATCTGTATGACTGAGATGGCTCAATGAAATGAATCTATCCACATCTCTAATATGTATTAAAATAAATTCCATTACATTAAAAAAAATCGGTGACTATTATAAAGAATAGTCTGTATAACTGACACCATCTCAGTACAGTACCTGTTGTAACTAGAACAAGTCTATCAGTACATCTAGAGAGTCTTTGTCCTCACATCATCAACACATTGGACCATAGGAATAAATTCACTTATTATTTCCAAATATTACACAAACTATTAATATTACCGGACTTAGCTCGGGTTAGGTATATACTGTATAACCTTGACTGCCACAGTTTACTCTCCCTGACACGGGTAAACACCTCCGGCAATCACTGTGGCGATATCTCAGTCGGGGAAGATTTTAGGCTAGACCCGAGGGTCGATGGTCAGGTGCACAACCTTGGGACCCATGTTATATGTGTGTTAAGTTTCATGTCCTACTGCTTCTGTTTTGGAGCTATGGCTGGAACAGACACACAGACACACGCTTATTATTAGAGATAAATTAAACAGCATCCCTAAGATGAACGTTACTACACCTGCAATGATAAACCTATTTCATTTAAGAATTATCAACAATACATGAGATAATCATAAATAAATTCAATATTAATTCTGGAATGGATTTTATATATATATATATATATATATATATATATATATATATATATATATATATATATATATATATATATATATATATATATATATATATATATATATATATATATATATATATATATATATGTAAACTAAACACAATTGCATAACCTGAAAATAATATTAATAAATTTTTCTATATTTGTTTTCCTCCCAGTGAAGTGAACATTTATCGTGGTACCATCTTGAAGTTATCGGAAACATCCCAAGTGTTCAAGAAATTGTTAAAACAAAAGAGAAAATGTCTGTCTTTTTAGGACAGACTGGTATAATGTGTTAACCCCAGCCGGAACTAAATTACGTCAAATGGCTCGCTAATATATCAAGAGGAAAACCTAAAATTCAAATTTGTTTCTTCTATAATGATGAGGGACGCAGTTCTCCCGTGGTAATGAACACTGGAGGAGGAGGAGAGAGAGAATACTGGAGGTGAGATAACGGAGTGAGAGTGAGAGAGAGAGAGAGAGAGAGAGAGAGAGAGAGAGAGAGAGAGAGAGAGAGAGAGAGAGAGAGAGAGAGAAGATAATTAGGTGAGAGAGAGAGAGAGAGAGAGAGAGAGAGAGAGAGAGAGAGAAAAGAGAAGGGGGTATTAATGAACAAAATGGGAAATCCAGGAAGCGATATATCTCCCGTTTTATTTGGCAAGTGTAAAATAACCACTTCAAATGCCGTGCTGTAATTATTATTGAGCTTTGTACCAGATCCAGGCTGCTGCTGAGGGAGAGGATGACCCACCATAAACGTCTGTGCAGGTAAACTTCAGGTAATGATGAGGGTCATTCACCTTTGGTTGATGTGGTGGTACACATTGCCAAACCAAAGCCTTCTCCCACCAACCACACCTTGGCCACACCTTTCTTGTTTTCAGCCACACTCTTACCCTCGGCCACACCTCCATCCTAGCCATACCTTTTTTTTTTTTTTTTGCTTTCTACAACGTCCTTACAATCTGCCACCACACTCCCTCCTTTAATGTACTGCTCCTCACTCCAGTACACCACACCTCTCTCCCTCAGTATGCCACACCCCTACCCTCCTGTACCACACCCCTCCCTCAGTATGCCACACCCCCTACCCTCCTGTACCACACCCCTCCCTCATTAGACCACACCCCTCCTGTAATTATATCCTACACCCCGTACCACCACCACCAACACCACACCCACTTCACTCACACACACAGACACCTTTTCATGTTTACACACATGCATGTATGCGTGTGTGTGTGTGTGTGTGTGTGTGTGTGTGTGTGTGTGTGTGTGTGTGTGTGTGTAGAAGGGGCTGAGGGGATATAATATGTGGGTATATGTACAAAAAAAAACTTGGCCTCCCCCTGACGTCCTGCCGCCATTCCCGTCACCCCACATTGCTACAATAATCATCAGAGTCATCATAGGTTATAGTTACCTCCACACACGCGAATACCAGCGTCAGTTTTACGAGGCGGGAGTCAGCCTGTTCCTCACATGACCTCAGGTGGCACGAAGCTGCTGGCTGGATCGAAGAAGCATACGAAATAAGGCTCAAAACCTTGGCTCCCGAAATACCATGGGATTCCTATAAAACACTAAGGTAGCTATTTTTCGTGACGTCACTACAAGTCGCCTCAGAGTCCGACTTGAAGAACGACTCGGCAAGGTGGTGGTGTATCGGGGGAGACTATGATGAGTTATATTGCGTTAATGGGGGCATGTATACTACACCTGGAGGGTTCCTGCTCAGGTAATCACAGGTAAGCAGAAGATGGAAGGTGCTGTGGTGGCTATTCTTGGTCATCTGGGAGTAAATCAACACGAGGTAAGTAAGGCGTCGACGACCATGGTCAGTGTGTGTGTGTGTGAGTGTGTGTGTGTGTGTGTGTGTGTGTGTGTGTGTGTGTGTGTGTGTGTGTTCATACATGCATACGTGCAGGTATTCAAGCGTGGTGAACTGTGCAGACGTGCGTATTATCATACGCACACGCGAAAAAAGTTGTGTACATGTGTGTGTCCGTGTGTATATATCAGTGTGAACGTGTGTATACGTGCATGTATGTTCGTGTGTGTACGTGTATGTGTGTACGTGTGTGGTTGAGTGTAATTATATGAACGTATGCGTGTGCCACAGACATCATGAGTAAGTGGCTGGTTGACTGCTAGACAGGACTAACTATGTATTAGTATATTTATGTTATACAGACGATAACAGAGAATAACAGAGACAAGTGAATAACAGATGACGAAAGTGAATAAAAGTGATGACGTAATGAGCGCGCAGGACCTCTTGTATGTTACTTTTGCTCTGCTACTTTTCCAGGGTTAATTTTTCTCGACGACTGTTCCTGAGTTACTTTTCCTTTGTTACTTTTCTTACTTTTCCTCTGTAACTTTCCTCTTACTATTCTCTTACCTTTCCTCTACTACTTTTCCTTTTACTTTTCCTTAGTTAATTTTCTTCTACTTCTTTTACTGTGTTACTTTTCCTCTTACTTTCCCTCTACTACTTTTCCTGTGTTACTTATCATGTACTACTTCTCATCTGTTACATTTTCCTACGCTACCTGACACCATAACCAACATCACCTACGACTAATAATAAATAAAATACTAATTACATAAACACATTTCTAAAGTCTTCTCAAAGTGAATTTATCAAGAAACATTAAATAAATCAGGTGTCCAGATAAACTCCACTACCTGTCTCGTTATAGGTAAGGTAATTTTTGCATTTCTTTATAAATTCAAACGTCAAATCTAACAACTACACTTACTGTATGTGGTAAGAGTTAGTTTACCTGTATCAAAACACCTGGTATATGCTAAATCATTAGGTGTTTTACGGTAACGGTGGGGAGGTGTGGGAGGTGGTGTGGTGGGGAAGTATGGTGGGGAAGTATGGTGGGGAAGTGTGGTGGGTAGGTGTAGTGGGGAAGTATGGTGGGGAAGTATGGTGGGGAGGTATGGTGTGATATGGTGTGGTATGAGTAGGGAGGTGTGGTGGGGTATGGTGGGGAGGTGGTGGGAGGATGGTGGTGGTGGTGGGGGGAGGGGGGGAGGTGTAGTGGGGGAGGTGTAGTGGGAGGTAAGTGGGGGTGGGGAGGCGTGGTGGGAGGTGTGGTGGTGGTGTGGTGGGGGTGGTGGGGGAGGGGTGCAGTGGGGGAAGTGTGGTGGGGAGGTGTGGTGGGTGGTGGAAGATCTGTGGAGAAGAGATGTGGAGAAAAGATGGAGTGGAGGAGGTCAGGAAAGAAGAGGAAGAAGAAGAAGAGGAAGAGGAAGAAGAAGAAGAAGAAGAAGAAGAAGAAGAAGAAGAAGAAGAAGAAGAAGAAAAAGAAGAAAAAGAAGAAGAAGAAGAAGAAGAAGAAGGCGGAGGAGGTCACGTGCTACCAGAGGTCAGTTCAACACCCTCAAGAAGAATGGAGCCAGAAATATGACGTGGAGGTATTGGCCGTGTGGGGAAGATCGTGAAAGGATTTCTCGGCAATATTGTGGCTACGCTGAGGTTGTGTGTGTGTACTGTACATAATTGGTTGGTTATGAGGCACCGACACACGCACCTCATTACTGTACACCATGGGACCTGGACAAACTTCATTACAACTACCACTACAACAACTATTACAACTTCTAATTCAACTACAACTACTACTACTATTTCAACTACTTCTACTAATACTTTTTTTAATGGCCTCCAGCCTCCCCCAATAGCCATACCTTCGCCGCCATTTTATTACCTTAATATTAAATATCCTAATACATGAGTAGCTATCCTATCTGTGTTGAGTTAGTTGAGCCGCAGATCTATGCGGCATTCAGTGACTGTAGCCTCAAAGTCAATATCTGAAACTGTTGTCGGCTTTGGGGCCGATGCTCTCGTTCCCCTGAGGCAGAGCAAAGCCAACCTAAGGAGAGAGAAGGACAGTCGACATCTCATCCAGGCTGTAACATAACTTCTGGGCTGCTGCTTCTGTTCGGATATCACTTCCGCGAATCTGGCGTAGAAGCATCTTGCACTTGGTCCCATCCCACCAGAGGTTGTGAACACTAGAGGAGTGAAGCTGCCTTGATCAACGTTCTGAATTCTCTCCCCGTATGCCCTTATCTTGTCGTTCTCGTTCCTCCTGTGTGCAGCATCGAAAGCTAAGTTACGGTGACATGCGGCCATGGGATCAAAAATCCTGATGTCGAAAAAGGCTCGCTGTACCCGCGTCCAGAATCCTCGAGCACTGACGTCAACACGGGCTTCGTTGGATGTGTTTGAAGTCCTATGTTGGAAAATCACACCGTCCAATGGAAGGAGGATCGGTTCTACCCTGACATCAAGGCAGATTTCCTTCAACATATTTGCTACAACAACTACTACTACTACTACTACTAATACTATTACTACTACTACTACTACTACTACTACTACTACTACTACTACTAATAATAATAATAATAATAATAATAGTAATAATAATAGTTGCCATATACCTGCTCAAGACTCAACCTATAAAATAAACAAGAGAACATTAACAACACGCTACTTGCCTACAGCCGGAGTTTGTGACCATCCCTTTAAACAAGAGCGTGAACCTGCGCAAGCGGTGACTAGTGCGTGTGGTGGCCGGTGCGTGTAGTGGCCAATGCGTGCGGTGGCCAGTGCGTGTTTTGGCCGGTGCATGCAGTGACCCAGTGCGTGCGGTGGCCAGTGCATGTAGCGACCAGCTCGTGTGGCGTCCAGTATGTGCGGCGTCCAGTAGGTGCGGTGGTCGTTTATACAGACAAACACAACGGTCCAATAAACCATGACAGTGATCACCTCTCTATGTCACCACACCCATTATACCATAACATGACCTCCATCATATCCTCCCTCTCTCTCCTCATCCTATCCACACTCCCTTCCTCTCCTCATTCTATCCACACTCCCCTCCTCTCCTCATCCTATCCACACTCCCTCCCACTCCTCATCCTATCCACCCTCCCTCTTTTTCCTCATCCTATCCACACGCCCTCCCTCTCCTCATCCTGTCCACATCTCCCTCTTCCTTATCCCAACCACCCACCCTACCTCCCTCCACCCCTCCCGCTCCCTCACCCCTACACTCACACCTGCGCTGCTCGTGGTCACTGCAAGAAGCTCAACATATATTGATTGGTGACTGCCTTTCAAAGTGGTGGTTCCCTTTACCCAATTTATACTGTACACACACACACACACACACACACACACACACACACACACACACACACACAAACACACACACACACACACACATATGGATTCTACAGCACAAATCAGCTAGCATCATAAAACAGATATACATGTCTCTAATAATATCTGTCCTGAGTAAAACATTAAGGACAATATATTGATCTATCGGAAAGGTACACACTGAATTATCTGTCCCGATTACTGCCCATGAGTATGATAGTAAGCCAATTAACATCTATCCTCTGCAACTATCCTGTGAGTACGACCCCAAATGTGTGTGTGTGTGTGTGTGTGTGTGTGGTTAACATCAGCTGTCCAGGAAGTAAGGTTTGACCCCTGACATTCCACCTTTTCAAGAGGACAATTTCATTCCCACTCTGAAAACACGGGAGAGCACACGGGGTGATGCCAAGTGTGTGTGTGTGTGTGTGTGTGTGTGTGTGTGTGTGTGGAGCGTTGAGTGATAGTGCACGAGCGTGGGTGTGCATCCTTATGTGTGTTTCTTTTAATCGACTGAGACAGTCTCGAGGTTTGTTTCGAGGTCTCGTCCCTGAAACAAACAAACACCCGAAGCTTCCCAGACAGCCGAGCAAACTTGACGAAAAATCCATCGACACATTTTTTTCCAGCTTTGAAAAATCCAAAAAAAAAAAAACTTTATCATAAGAAAACTCCACCAAATAATGAAACCCTCCCCAGACACTACCTGTAACAACGTACTGTTCCTTCACACCTGAGTTTTAAGATCTGAAGAGTAACAGCCAGGGAGACAGAGACACCTGAGGAAACAAGCACCGCCAGAAATATTAGTTGTTGTTTTTTAATGGTCACACGAGGAGCAGGACCACTAACTCATACCCTATTACTGTGTGCACTGAACATCTCAGAGCAATGGTGAGACGTGTGTTGGGGGTGGAGGGGTTAATGTAGGGGTTGTGGGCTGTTGGTTGAGGATGGGAGGGTTGTTGTGTGTGGGGGAGGTTGGGTTGAGGGGTTGTGTGTTGGGGAGGGTGTGTTGTGTGTTGGGGAGGTTTTGTGTGTTGGGGAGGGAGGGAGGTTGTGTGTGTTGGGAGGTTGTGTGTTGGGGAGGTTTGTGTTGTGTGTTGGGAGGGGTTGTGTGTTGGGGAGGGTTGTGTGTTGGGGAGGGGTTGTGTGTTGGGAGGGGGCTGTGTGTTGGGAGGGTTGTGTTGGGAGGTTGTGTGTTGGGAGGGGTTGTGTGTTGGGGAGGGTTGTGTGTTGGGGAGGGTTGTGTGTTGGGGGAGGGTTGTGTGTTGGGGAGGGTTGTGTTTGGGAGGTTGTGTGTTGGGAGGGTGTGTTGGGGAGGGGTTGTGTGGTGGGGAGGGGTTGTGTGTTGGGGGTGGCACGTAAGGGAGGTTGTCTTTTGAGGTAGAGATATGTGTACGGGGTTGTGTTGAGGGTTGTATATAAGGGGTTATGTGTACGGGAGGTTGTGTGTTGGGAGTTGTGTATGGGGGTACTGCGTTGTTTTGTTGTTTTTGATGTA
Source organism: Homarus americanus (assembly GCF_018991925.1). Lineage (NCBI taxonomy): Eukaryota > Metazoa > Arthropoda > Malacostraca > Decapoda > Nephropidae > Homarus > Homarus americanus. The sequence goes on from NW_024748832.1 coordinate 123,104, forward strand.
CTATTGTCTTGTTTTGTTGTTTTAGATGTTGTTGTTGTTGTTCTTATTATTCTTGTTTAGCTTAAATTTTGCTGTTGTTTTTGATGAATTTTTTCTTGCTGTTCTTCTTGACATTTTTGTTGTTATTGTTCATGTCGTTGCCATAATACCATCATTTCCCCGAAAAGTATAAGAAGCAACAGCAGGATCAACGGCGCCACCACTGGCAGCAGCAGCAGCAGCAGCAAAAGAAGTAGAAGAAGCAGGAGAAGCGGCAGCAGCAGCAGCAAAAGAAGTAGAAGAAGCAGGAGAAGCGGCAGCAGCAGCCGTAATAGCAGTGGAAGAAGCAGCAGAACTAGCAGCAGCAGCAGCAGCCCGACGCGTCGTGACCTCTGGCATATAGAGCCTCGCTCCCTCGCAGTGTTGGGGGACGCGGACACCCAGGACCTACTGGTGGCGGAACAGCGCCAGGTCCTACCGCTCCTGCTGCTACTACTGTAACTGCTGCTGGTCCTGCTGTAGGTGTTCCTGGTGGTGAAGGTGTTTTAGCTCGAGGTGGTGATGGTGGCAGGAGTGCTAGAATTGTGGTTGGGAAGGTGTCAGCGCGATAATGGTCACAGTGGTGTTGGGGAGCTGGGGTGCAGGACCCTGGCTGCTCTGGTGCTTCCAGGGCGTTACACCTTGATGCTTGTGTCGGGATGATGCTGCTGCTGCTGGTGGTGGTACACATGGTGATGATGGTGGTGTTGGTGGTGGTAGATGTGGTGATGGTGGTAGACATGGTGGTGAAGATGGTGGTGGTAGACATGGTGGTGGTAGACATGGTGGTGGTGGTGGTGGTGGTATACATGATGATGGTGGGGAAGGCATGGTGATGATGGTGGTGGTAGGTGGTGGGGGTGGTGATAGACGTGTTGGTGATGGTGGTGGTGGAGGTGATGGTGCTGGTGGAGTGGTAGAAATGGTGATGGTGTTGGTGATGGTTGTAGACATGGTATGGTGGTGGTGGTAGAGATGGTGATGATGGTGGTGGTGGATGTGGTGGTGGTGGTGGTGGACGTGGGTGGGGTGGTGAGATGTGGTGTGTGGTGGATGTGGTGGTACACATGGTGGTGGTGGATGGGGTGGTGGTGTGGATGTGGTGGTGGTGGATGTGGTGGTGCATGGTGGTGGTGGATGGGGTTGGTGGTGGATGTGGTGGTGAGTGGATGTGGTGGTGCATGGTGGGGTTGTGGTGTGGTGGTGGTGGACTGGTGGTGGACGTGGTGGTGGTTGGATGTGGTTGGTTGGTGGTGGATGTGGTGGTGTGGATGTGGTGGTTGGTTGGTGGATGTGGTGGTTGGTGGATGTGGTGGTTGGTGGATGTGGTGGTGTGGTGGATGTGGTTGGTTGTGGTGCATGGTGGTGGTGGTGGACGTGGTGGTGGTGGTGAGATGTGGTGGTGGTGGATGTGGTGGTGGTGGTAGGTGTGGTGGTGGTGGTGGACGCGGTGGTGGTGGACGTGGTGGTGGTGGATGTGGTGGTGGATGTGGTGTGGTGGTCGACGTGGTGGTGGTGGACGTGGTGGTGGTGGTGGATGTGGTGGTGGTGGATGGTTGGTGGTGGACGTGGTTGGTGGTGGACGTGGGTGGTGGTGGTGGATGTGGTTGGCGGTGGTCGTGGTGTGGTGGTGGTTGTGGTGGGGTGGTAGACGTGGTGGTGGGGTCGACGTGGTGGGGTGGTGGACGTGGTGGTTGGTAGATGTGGTGGTGGTAGACGGTGGTGGTGAACGTGGTGGTGGTAGACGTGGTGGTGGTAGACGTGGTGGTGGTAGACGTGGTGGTGATGGTAGATGTGGTGGTGGTAGATGTGGTGGTAGACATGATGGTGGTAGGTGTGGTGGTGGTGGACGTGGTGGTGGTTAGACGTGGTGGTGGTAGACGTGGTGGTGGTCGACGTGGTGGCGGTAGATGTACTGGTGGTGGGGTAGTAAATGTGGTGTGGAGAGGGCCAAGTGTGGTAGTAATGGTGGTAGTGTTTATGGTGGTGGTGGCGGCGGCATGACTACTGACAACAAAGAATAATGACACCTATATGGGAGGCGATAAGGACGAGTGTATAAAATTATAAGAGAGAGAGAGAGAGAGAGAGAGAGAGAGAGAGAGAGAGAGAGAGAGAGAGAGAGAGAGAGAGAGAGAGAGAGAGAGAGAGAGAGATCTAACCAGCCGCATTGGGGATTCAACTAAATGCAAATAGGAACGAGGGGAGGAGGGGGGGGGAAGGGGGGAACGAGGGGAAGAGGAGGAGCAGAAGGAGGGAGGAGAAGACGTCGAGAAGGATGCGGGGTGGACTGGAATTCAGGAGGCTTGGAATGGTGGAGGAGGAGGGGGGAGGAGGAAGATGGGAAGACAAGAATGGTAGGGGATGAAAAGTGGACGGGGAGGAGAAGGAGAGGAGAGGGGAAGGATAAGAGGAGGAGGGAAATGAGAAGAGGTGGGGTGGAGAAGAAAGGGAACAGGAAAGAGGAGAAGTCAGAAGAGCTAAGAGAAGATAAGATGGTGAACCAGGAGCTCAAAAAGAGGAGGAGGAAGAGTAAGAGAAGAGGGAGGACAAGAAAAAAGAGAAGGAGAAAGAGAAGTTGTAATCAAGAGCACAAGAGGGGAGAAGAAGAAGAGGAGGAGGAGGAGGAGGAGGACGCGGTGCCTGAGGTTTGCCTGAAGCGGCAGACTCTCTCACACACACACACACACACACACACACACACACACACACACACACACACACACACACACACACACACACACACACACACACACACACACACACACACACACACACACACACACACGGACACACACACACACAGGACAAGGAGAAGGCGACTGCTTGTTTATATCGCTCAATGTTGTTTACTTGAAGGGAGAAAGGAAGAACGAGAGAAGGATGAAGGAGAGAAGCAAATAGAGATGGATGAAAAGGAGGCGAAAAGACATACTTGGGAGAGAGAGAGAGAGAGAGAGAGAGAGAGAGAGAGAGAGAGAGAGGAGAGACTGATAACATGTTTTTACCATGAAGGAAACGAGTTAATACAACGAACACTTCTTGTAAACATATGTATATATATATATAAATAACAAATAAAATTCTGCAAATCCTAATACTAAGGCACAGACAAACACAGGAAGTATGGTACTCACAAACACAGTCGTTTACATCAACACTGCTCAACTTACCTGCAAGAAAGAAAGAACAATTATTATCATACATAAAAAACATTATTAATGAATTATTACTATGAAAAAAAACACACACACACACACACACACACACACACACACACACACACACACACACACACACACACACACACACACACACCTGGGAGAGAAAGGTCCTATATTCGTACAATTTCTCAAGTAATAATTAAATTTTAAGACAATAAATAACTGAAAATAATCTAAACACGTCATCAGTCGTAGAAATTATCTACAAATACTAAGGGGAATTAAACGCTGCCAACACACCACAACACTGCCAACACACCACAACACTGCCAACACACTCACAACACTGCCAACACACCACAACACTGCCAACACAACCAACACTGCCAACACACCACATCACTGCCAACACACCACAACACTGCCAACACACCACAACACTGCCAACACACCACAAACACTGCCAACAAACCACAACACTGCCAACACACCACAACACTGCCAACAACCACAACACTGCCAACACACCACAACACTGCCAACACACCACAACACTGCAACACACCCAACACTGCCAACACACCACAACACTGCCAACACACCACAACACTGCCAACACACCACAACACTGCCAACACACCACACACAAACACACACAACACTGCAACACACTCACATCACTGCCAACACACCACAACACTGCCAACACACCACAACACTGCCAACACACCACAACACTGCCAACACACCACAACACTGCCAACACACCACAACACTGCCACACACCACAACACTGCCAACACACCCAACACTGCCAACACACCAACACTGCCAACACACCCAACACTGCCAACACACCACAACACTGCCAACACTTACGACCATGACGAGTGATGGTAGGGGGCAGGGGCCGGGGGGCAGAGGCCGGGGCAGGGGGCCAGGCAGGGTTAGGGGAAGGAGGGGGGAGATGGGGAAATATCCACCTGGAGGAACAGTCAACCATTTAGTGAAACTTTGGCGGCAAGAAAGTGTTTAATTGTCGACGATGAAGACAAAATCTCCCTGTTGGTGAAGTCAACACCTCCCTGGGTGGTGAAGACAAAATCCTCCCTGTTGGTGAAGTCAACACCCTCCCTGGTGGTGAAGACAAAATCCTCCCTGGTGGAAGCCAACACCCTCCCTGGTGGTGAAGACAAAATCCCTCCCTGGAGTAAAGACAACACTCTCCTGGTGCTGAAGTCAACACCTCCCTCACTGTTGGTGGTGAAGACACCTCCCCCACTGTTGGTTGGTGAAGACAACACTCCTCCCTCACTGTTGGTGGTGAAGACAAAATCCCTCCCTGGTAGTAAAGACAACACTCCTCCCTGGTGATGAAGTCAACACCCCTCCCTGATGGTGAAGACAACACTCCTCCCTCACTGTTGATGGTGAAGACAACATTCCTCCCTCACTGTTGATGGTGAAGACAACATTCCTCCCTCACTGTTGGTGGTGAAGACAACACTCCTCCCTCACTGTTGATGGTGAAGACAACATTCCTCCCTCACTGTTGGTGGTGAAGACAAACACTCCTCCCTCACTGTTGGGGTCACTTCTCCCTCACCCCACGCCGATCCCGGAGGAAGTGTGCGATTTCCCTTCAGACAAAAATATAAAAAATGAAAATAAATAAATAAATAAAAAACAGTTTTGGCATTTGTCCCTCTCTTTAGTCTTTCTCATTCTGTTCTTCCGTTCTCATTCGATTTCTCAGCTCTTCGTTCACTGGAGGCCGACGCATCTCTTGGTCATTAGCGTTATATTTTTATTTTTATCTTTTACCATTATCATTCGGACATGTCGAACAAGAACTTTTCGGCGAGATGGTATTTTAACCCTTTGACAGGTAAGTATGACGTTGAGAGGTAAGTATGAAGGTGACAGGTAAGTATGACGTTGACAGGTAAGTATGACGTTGACAGGTAGGTATGGCGTTGACAGGTAAGTATGACGTTGACAGGTAAGTATGGCGTTGACAGGTAAGTATGGCGTTGACAGGTAGGTATGGCGTTGACAGGTAGGCATGGCGTTGACAGGTAAGTATGGCGTTGACAGGTAGGTATGGCGTTGACAGGTAGGTATGGCGTTGACAGGTAGGTATGGCGTTGACAGGTAGGTATGGCGTTGACAGGTAAGTATGACGTTGACAGGTAGGTATGGCGTTGACAGGTAGGTATGGCCTTGACAGGTAAGTATGGCCTTGACAGGTAAGTATGGCCTTGACAGGTAATTATGGCGTTGACAGGTAAGCAAGGCATTGACAGGTAAGTATGGCCTTGACAGGTATATGAGACGACATGTTGGAAAAAACATTATTATGAAGACCTGAACAATGTTAATTAGATCAGAGACAACAATACGCCCCAGATAACTCTCTCTCTCTCTCCCCTTGATGTTCAGGATGAAGTGGAACGTAAGAGGAAGGAGAAGATGCTAATGGCGGTGATAAGGATACTGGTGATGATGAGTGATGATGATAATGTTAGGTAATGATGTTAATAATGTTAGGTAATAATGATGCTAATGATAGGTGGTGATAACGATACTGGTGATGATGATGAGTGATGATGATAATGTTAGGTAATGATGATGATAATGATAGGTAATAATGATGCTAATGATAGGCACGATGCAACGACCCATCACATAAACGCGCCAGACCCATCACATAAATGCGCCAGACCCATCACATAAACGCGCCAGACCCATCACACAAAACACCAGACCCATTCACATAAACGCGTCAGACCCATCACATAAACGCGCCAGACCATCACATAAACGCGCCACCCATCACATAAACACACCAGACCCATCACAAACACACCAGACCCATCACATAAACGCGCCAGACCCATCAAGCATAAACGCGCCAGACCTATCACATAAACGCGCCAGACCCATCACATAAACGCCAGACCCATCACATAAACACACCAGACTCCATCACATAAACGCGCAGACCCATCACATAAACGCGCCAGACCCATCACATAAACGCGCCAGACCCATCACATAAACGCGCCAGACCCATCACATAAGTTAATGAAGTAAATTCAATACCAGTAAAAAGGAGAAACAAATTTTTATACATAATTCAGAATCACGAATATTACCCAGGTTGAGGGAGAGGGAGGGAAGGAGGAGGGGGGATAAGGAGGAGGGAGGGACGAAGGGTTGGGAGGAGGAAGGAGGGGAGAGGGACAGTGGAAGAGAGAGAACGGGGGAGAGTAGGTGGAAGAAATGGGGAAGGGAAATGGAGATAACAGAGGAAAGAGAGTGGGAGAAAAGGAATAGGAGGAGGAAAGTGAAGGAGAGAGAGAGAGTGGAGGATGAAAGGGAAGTAAGGATTGTTTGAGGGGAGGGAGGGAAGGGTGGCCCACCTTCCATCCTACTGTACCTCCTCAATAGGTCAAAGTCAGAACTTGCCATCAATTCAACACCCGTGAATCAGTGAATCTTGACACCAGTGAACCAGTGAACTAGTGAACCAGAAAACCCTGAACCTCCCTCGACCTGGTGACAATACAGGTACTACACCCAGCCAGTACACCCAGAAGGTACAGTCCTCCAAAAGTATCGTCACCCTTGGGTCGATGTGGTTCATGGATTTGTTAGCAGTGTTAGTCCACCAGTCAGGGGACGTTTGGTACAGTCGACCACAGGTAATGGTATACACATTCACTGTGTGTATCATAATATCTGGTAACACTATCATGCAGAGAAACTGTGCGAGCTTCAAAATGACCAGTAATTTAATTTTCATTCCTGCAAATGCTGTACTTTTAAAAATCGTATGTTGTGCATAATGCAACCATATCAACTTGAGACGATGTACTGCAGAATATATCATAGTAATTCGTCCAGTTAAAAATTGTAAAGACAGAAAAAGTAACAATACTTTTTGGGACTGTGTCTGCTCAGTACTTTACATTTTCACGGGAACTTCATCTGGTTCAAAAATAATAATAGTAAAGAGGAGAGAAGAGACACTCACCGGAAAGTAAATATGTTTCTTATTTTTTCCGACTTTGGAAAATGACTCGGCACTTTATATCTTTGAACTAGCGATTATGTTTTTCCCACTTTGGAGGAGGAGAAGGAGGAGGAGGAGGAGGAGGAGGACCAGGTGTGGGAGGAAGACAAAAAGTAGAGGCAGAGGAATACCCTATCTGATCTTGTAGGTAGAAACACCTGGTCTTCCCCCTAAATGCCACACAACGTAAACACCTAGAAAAAGTGCAAGGAGGGCATGCAAGATTATTCTCTCCTCTTCCTACCCACATATCAAGAAGCTCTCAACACACTGGCCTTCTCAGTTCTCTCACCATCACCACGACCTCGTCTGCAAATTTGGGAGACGCTTCTGCACATCCTCGACACTGGCTCTTACTTCCACCGAGATCCTCGTCCGGAGAATTGCTGTTCAACACCACAACCGCATCCAGCCCATACGAGCACGTACTGATCGCTATAAGAACAGCCCAGCCCCAACCACTGTAAAATTATCAACAACTCGTAATCAACCATTGTATATTATTTTTCAATCAAGGACCCATTCCCCAATTATGTAACTGTATATTTTCAGCCTGGTTGTTGCCATGCTCTTTAATAAACCGTTAATTATTATTATTATAAATGTTACGTCACACACACACACACACACACACACACACACACACACACACACACACACACAGTACTGTACAGCCCTGTAAATGTATTCATTGCATATTATATCATTATGTCTAAATCTAATGTAAGTCTGTATATTTTCAGCCACCGGCTGCAACTCTATTAATAAACCGTTTATTATTATTATTATATATCGAGCACTAAACTAATGAATGCACCACCACCAGGTAATACCCTCGGCCTACATGAAGCGGAGACCACACACACCCATTTTGTTAGTTAAGGCATATACCTCAACTGAGCCATACTTTCAATAATATACCTTAATATACCTAAACTGTGTAGGATGGTGTGTTCTGTGGCATACCTTAATTAGATATACCTTTAATATACCTAAACTGTGTAGATGGTGTGTTCTGTGGCATACCTGAATTAGATATACAAAATATACCTAAACTGTGTAGGATGGTGTGTTCTGTGGCATACCTAATTAGATATACCGTTAATATACCTAAACTGTGTAGGATGTGTGTTCTGTGGCATATTAATTAGATATACCTAAATATACCTAAACTGTAGGATGGTGTGTTCTGTGGCATACCATTGATTGTTAATATCCACTGTGGATGGTGTGTCTGTGGCATACCTTAATTAGATATACCTTAAATATACCTAAACTGTGTAGGATGGTGTGTTCTGTGGCATACCTTAATTAGATATACCGTTAATATACCTAAACTGTGTAGGATGGTGTGTTCTGTGGCATACCTTAATTAGATATACCGTTAATATACCTAAACTGTGTAGGATGGTGTGTTCTGTGGCATACCTAATTAGATATACCGTTAATATACCTAAACTGTGTAGGATGGTGTGTTCTGTGCATACCTAATTAGATATACCGTTAATATACCTAAACTGTGTAGGATGGTGTGTTCTGTGGCATACCTTAATTAGATATACCTTTAATATTCCTAAACTGTGTAGGATGGTGTGTTCTGTGGCTACCTTAATTAGATATACCTTAAATATACCTAAACTGTGTAGGATGGTGTGTTCTGGCATACCTTAAATATACCTAAACTGTGTAGATGTGTTCTGTGGCATACCTATTAGATATACCTTAAATCTACCTAAACTGTGTAGGATGGTGTGTTCTAGCATACCTAAATTAGATATACCTTAAATATACCTAAACTGTGTAGGATGGTGTGTTCTGTGGCATACCTTAATTAGATATACCTTAAATATTCCTAAACTGTGTAGGATGGTGTGTTCTGTATACCATAAAATATATATCTACCTTTACTTTAAACATATTATGCCTTAACTTCGAATTACCTGAATTTTGTTAAAGAAAATACCTGAAAGCAAATTACTTGTCCTTAATATATCTACTGGACAGTCTGTTAGCTGATGTCAACTTCAATGTATTTCACTGAATGGTGTATACATATATGGAATAGTGTATGTATACATAGAGCAGTGTATGCAGATAGTCATATATACTTCATAATATGCACAACTGGCGCAAATTTCATCAGCAACATCTCTGCAATTTAGCAACATAGGAGTGTGGCTCAGCAGAAATTGTAGTATAATTAACTCTGTATACTGCGGTGTATGTGTATTAGCATTAGAATGTATACTTTAAAATACTTGGTTGTTCTCTGTGCCTTCGAAGTTTAATACCTGGACTGTGTAGTGAGTGAGGGCAGTTTGATTTTTATAACTTACGTGAATTCATACAATAATAATAATAATAATAATAATAATAATAATAATAATAATAATAATAATAATAATAATAATAATAATAATAATAATAATAATAATAATAATAATAATAATAATAATAATAATAACAGATACAAACAGTAATACTCCATGATAGAGGTAACAATTTGCACAGGGTAAGACTTTGTGTGTGTGTGTGTGTCATAACCTGTGAGCGGTGATAATAATTTAGTAAACACTGTTAAAAGAATCACACACACACACACACACACACACACACACACACACACACACACACACACACACACACACACACTGTTGACAATGCAGCCAAAATCATATGGAAACACAAATTTGCATATAGTGATTCCAACAGCCACCCGAAATGTTATAACCTGCCGTATATATTACTTAAAATATATCCCCCAAATAATATATCTTCCTGTATATATTAGCACAATATACAGTATATCACATAACAATCATGAATAAATTATACTGTATCACATAGTTGAAATATATCAGATAAAACCCATAATTACTGTATATTCTGTTATAGTTATCAATTTGAGTTACCCTGACCTGACTTGACCTGGGATTATTATGAGTACCTATTACACACCTGCATGAATACCTATTACACACCTGCATGAATACCTATTATTCACTGAGGATCAATATACTGTAAGTATTTATTATTTACTTGGGGTCAATATAAGTACCTATTATTCAATTGGGATGAGAAAAGCAAAGAGGAATAATGAACAAAAGTAGTAAGGAGGCGAAGTCAAACCCAAGGATTCTTCCGAACGTATCAAAGTAAAACTCGAGACACGATTGGACCAATACAGTCAGATACCGGAGAGCTAACTGATAACGATAGAGAAATGAGCACTAGTCTGAATAAATATTTTTCAAGAGTTTTCCAACCGACAATTTAAACATGATAACCGAGGCACCGACTACTGTATATACAGAGATAGTGAAGAAAATGGGTTAAGCGAGATAGTAGTGACTAGTAACGATGGTAGTAAACAAATAGACAAGCTAAGGCCTAATAAGTCACCAGGTCCCGATGAGATGTTGTCAGAGTATTAAGGGAATGTAAGGAAGAGCTTAATATGTCATTAGCAAATTTGTTTAACATGTCATAAAACGGGTGTAGTACCAGAATCCAAGATATTCTAAAATGGATTAGGGCGTGGTTACAGGGTAGGAAACAGCGAGAAGCATTAACGGCATTAAACTGACTGGGGTAACTAGTGGAGTACCCCAAGGTTCAGTACTTGGACCATTATTATTTATTATACTGTATACATAAACGACATAGATATCGGCGTAGACAGAAAAATAAGTACATCTGGATGACACTAAAATAGGGAGTGTAATTAAATCTAACGAGGACTCCGCAAACCTACAGGAAGATCTAAACAAATTTTCGAATGGTCTGAAAAATGGCAGATGAAATTTAATGTGAACAATGTAAAGTACTTAGTCTAGAAGATGTAAACAGAGAAACCAGATACCAGATGAACAACGATGTAATAGAAATCCGACTGTGAGAAAAGATTTAGAGTAATGATAAGTAGGAATCTTAAGCCAAGTAAACAATGTGTATTTACTCGAAATAAGGCTAACAAAGTACTTGGGTTCATACAAATGAGTGTTAGTTACAAGACTAGCGAAGTCATCCTAAAACTACATCTTACGCTTGTGAGACCTCACTTGATTACGCAGTTCAGTTCTGGTCACCGTACTACAGAATGGATATAGAATCCAAAGGAAGAATTAGAGGAGAATGACAAGACTAATCCCGGGCATCAGGAACCTTGAGTACAGAGACAGATTAAAGCATCTTAATCTGCACTCCTCGAGAGACGTAGAGTGAGAGGCGATATGATAAAGGTGTATAAATGGAAGTCAGGGCTAAACAAAGGTGATATAGCAAAGGTACTCAAACTATCCAACCAAGAGCGAACTCGTAACAATGGTTTTAAATTAGACAAATTTAGATTTAGGCGCGATGTAGGTAAACATCGGTTTGGAAATAGAGTAGTGGACGAGTGGAACAAGTTACCAAACATCATCATTAACTCGAATACGCTTGATAGCTTCAAACATAGGTTGGATGGGTATATGAGCAATAGGGTTGGGTGTAGTAGAGTAACTGGGTATAAATAATAGGAAACACAAAGAACATAAGACCCCAAGTGAATAATAGGTAATTACATAAGAACATAAGAATGGAGGAAACTGCAGCGGGCCTATTGGCCCTATACTGGGCAGTCCCATTTACACCCAACCCCTATCGTTTCATATCCACCCAACCTATGTTGGATGGCCTGATGCAGTTTCTCTATTCTATGTTCTTATGTAATTACCTATTATTCACTTTGGGGTCAATATAAGTACCTATTATTCACCTAGGGTCATTGTAAGTGTCTATTATTCACTTGGGGTCATTATAAGTACCTATTAATTACTTGGTCATTGTAGGTACCTATTATTCACCTGGGTCAATGTAAGTACCTATTATTCACTTGGGGGTCATTGTAAGTACTATTATTCACCTGGGGTCATTGTGTACCTATTATTCACTTGGGGTCATTATAAGTACCTTTTATTCACCTGGGGTCATTGTAAGTGTCTATTATTCACTTGGGGTCATTATAAGTACCTATTAATTACTTGGTCATTGTAGGTACCTATTATTCACGGGTCAATGTAAGTACCTATTATTCACTTGGGGTCATTGTAGGCATTCCATTATTCACCTGGGTCACTGTAAGTACCTAATATTCACTTGGGGTCAATATAAGTACCCATTATTCACCTAGGGTCATTGTAAGTGTCTATTCACTTGGGGTCATTATAAGTACCTATTAATTACTTGGGTCATTGTAGGTACCTATTATTCACCTGGGTCAATGTAAGTACCTATTATTCACTTGGGGTCGTTAGGCACTATTATTCACCTGGGGTCATTGTAGGCACCTATTATTCACTTGGGGTCAATATAAGTACCTTTATTCACCTGGGGTCCAGGTACCTATTATTCATCACCTGGGTCATTGTAGTACCTATAATTCACTTGGGATCATTGTAGTACCTATTATTCACCTGGGGTCATTAGGCACCTATTATTCACCTGGGGTCATTGGTACTCTATTATTCACCTGGGGTCATTGTAAGTACCTATTATTCACCTGGGGTCATTGTAGGTACCTATTATTCACCTGGGGTCATTGTAAGTACCTATTATTCATCACCTGGGGTCCATGTAAGTATTTTTAGTGACTCATAGATCATATCCAAGAGTGAGGGAGGCACTGAGGTTCTGGGCGGCAGAACAGGTCACAAAGATATAAGCTTGCTCAAAGAATAATGGTCCTCGTGATCTGGAACTGATGTCTACCATATTATACATGTTTCTTCCTCATCACGTGAGAGTGTGTGTGTGTGTGTGTGTGTGTGTGTGTGTGTGTGTGTGTGTGTGTGTGTGTGTGTGTGTGTGTGGTCTTAAATGAAAAGTTGTTTTTCATACAAGACTGTATCCATGAATGGGAACAGATGCAGCAGCAGTGTGTCCAGACATACGGACACAAATATCCCTCAAATGCCTCTTCAATCAGGGAAAATAAATCATAAAAACCCTAAACGCAGTATCCTACTTACATATTAATACAATACAACAAAATAGCCAATAATTAACACATCCTGTTGTATACATTATTAATTTATACCAACACACATTATATTTTACCACAAATATTATATTGTTATATATATATATATATATATATATATATATATATATTATATATATATATATATATATATATATATATTTATTTATTTATTTATTTATTTATTTATTTCATGTAGATCCAAAATGGAAACGTGGGTAAGATAAATCTTAATAAAATAACATTGAAAAAGGAAAACAATGGCGCACCTTAGCTTTCGTTTTTATTCAAGAGATCTTCAGAGGCAACTGATTACAAGAACTGAGAGAGGCTTAAGTACACACCACCACCACCACAAACATAAGAGGGGCTTATAAAAAAGGGGAGGTAACTAGTTATGTTAAGTCAGGTCAAAAATAGAGACCCACTAATCATCTATCCTACATCTACTTCAATGCTTTCAAAGCATTTTTAACCTCGGGCCACTGACAAATAAATTTGACATATCAGTTTTGTACCGACCATCACTAAGGTTTAAATTCATTTCCCTAATCAAACTTGCTTCAACTAAAGTCTTTCTGCGACACATGATGATATTATACACTTCTAAACTGTTTCCCAATCCATGGGCTGATTACTGTTCTAACATGAACGAACAGTGCACTGCCTTCAGATGCTGTTCTAATATTGTACTTGTGCTGTTTAATTCTGAGTTAAAATGTACACACACACACACAAGTCACCAGCCACTGATAGGTACAGTTTTACGCTCATTTATCACCTTCCCAAAAGCCAACAATTACACAAATATTACATAACAATAACACACACATTAACTTTTGATGTTGACACGTCTGTTTTAACACAATAAGAACAAAAGAAAAACAAAATTAATAAATAATAATAATAATAATAATAATAATAATAATAATAATAATAATAATAATAATAATAATAATAATTATAACAATAATAATAATAACAATAATAATAATAATAATAATAATAATAATAATAATAATAAATAATAATAATAATAATAATATAATAATAATAATAATAATAATAATAATAATAATAATAATTATAATAATAATAAAATAATAATAATAATAATGATAATAATAATATAATAATAATAATATTAATAATAATAATAATAATAATAATAATAAAATAATAATGATCAAATAATAATAATAATAATAATATTTTAAATAACATGGTCTATACATAAAGTAATAATCCAATGAATAAATAAAAAAAAAAATATATGACAGACAAACGAACGGATACAAGAATGTGTGTACACGTATATGACAACCCACAAAACACACACACACACACACACACACACACACACACACACACACACACACACAACAGAGCCACAATGTCTTAATGAGAGAGAATGAAGGACATAAACCTCCGAATAAGCCGCAGGAAAAATGCCGCCACATCTAATTGACCAAAAATGCCTTAACTCTGAATTGATGCCGCCACATCCAATTGACCAAAAATGCCTCAACTTGCCTGAATTGATGAGAGCTGTGTGAGTGAGAGGACTTGACAAAATAGATTGGAAATTCTTGTGCTAACGAACAGGCGACTGGACCGAGGCGACTGGACCGGGCGACTGGATCGACAGGCGACTGGACTGAAGGGAGACTGAACCGAAAGGCGACTGGACAAGCGAATCGATCTAATGGCCACTGGACCGAGGAGACTGGACCGAGGCTACTGAACCTAAAGGCCACTGGACTAAAGAGCTAGCCTAAGGGATTGAACCGAAAGGCTACTAGACCGACACGTGACTGAATCGACAGGCGATGGACCAACAGGCGATTGGAGCAAAGGGCGGCTGGACTGTCAAGAGAGGAATGACAGGAGAGGACTGTCGGACAGGTGAACTGTCGGACGAGTGGACTGTCGGACGAGTGAACTGTCGGACGAGTGGACTGTCGGACGAGTGAAATTACAATGTTTTATGATGGACAATTTTTAAAGTAATTTTTGTCAAATAACTATAGAACGGAGGTACGGCAGACAAACCGACACACACGGACAGAAAATAAAGAGACAGACAGACAGATTTAAAAACAATGTTTCCTATTTACATAAAAAAAAAAAAAAAAAAAATTATATATATATATATATATATATATATATATATATATATATATATATATATATATATATATATATATATATATATATATATATATATATATATATATATATATATATATATATATAATGGAGGTGTTGGTGATGGTAGTGTGAGGTGATGGTGGTATTGGTGATGGTGGTGTTGGTGATGGTGGTGATGATGGTAGTGTTGGTGATGGTAGTGTTGGTGATGGTGGTGTGGGTGATGGTAGTGTTGGTGATGATGGTGTTGGTGATGGTAGTGTGGGTGATGGTGGTGTTGGTGATGATGGTGTTGGTGATGGTGGTGTTGGTGATGATGGTGTTGGTGATGGTGGTGTTGGTGAGTGTTGATGATGGTCGTCGTGGTGATGGTGGTGTTGGTGATGGTAGTGTTGGTGTGGTGTGGTGATGGTGGTGTTGGTGATGATGGTGTTGGGTGGTGTTGGTGGTGTTGATGATGGTCGTAGTGTTGGTGATGGTGGTGTTGGTGATGGTGGTGTTGGTGATGATGGTGTTGGTGGTGTTGATGATGGTCGTAGTGTTGGTGATGGTGGTGTTGGTGATGGTAGTGTTGGTGATGGTGGTGTTGGTGATGGTGGTGTTGGTGATGGTAGTGTTGGTGATGGTGGTGTTGGTGATGGTAGTGTTGGTGATGATGGTGTTGTGATGTGGTGGTGTTGGTGAGTGGTGGTGTTGGTGATGGTGATGGTGGTGTTGGTGATGGTGGTGTTGGTGATGGTGGTGTTGGTGATGATGGTGTTGGTGTTGGTGGTGTTGATGATGGTCGTGGTGTTGGTGATGGTGGTGTTGGTGATGGTAGTGTTGGTGATGGTGGTGTTGTTGGTGATGGTGGTGTTGGTGATGGTGGTGTTGGTGATGAGTGTTGGTGATGGTGGTGTTGGTGATGGTAGTGTTGGTGATGATGGTGTTGGTGATGGTGGTGTTGGTGATGGTGTTGGTGATGGTGATGGTAGTGTTGGTGATGGTGGTGTTGGTGATGATGGTGTTGGTGATGGTGGTGTTGGTGATGGTGTTGGTGGATGGTGGTGTTGGTGATGGTGGTGTTGGTGATGGTGATGGTAGTGGTGGTGTGAGTGGTGGTGCTGGCGAGTGGTGCAGAGGAGGAGTGAGTCAAACACGGTGCTAAACTACGTCGTTTCTGGATTCAATTCGAGTCGAATAAAAGCGAAGCGGCTGTGTTAAATACCGAGCTCCCTGCCTGCCTGTCTGACCACTCATATGGCTGTTCACACACACACACACACACACACACTTACAGCCTACATGTTGGTGAGCATCTCAAGTTTACACTCCATTATTACACGAGTTAACGGCCAGGAAATAAAAAAATAATATTACTGTGTAGCCGAGGGAAGGAGGCGTCTCTCTCCACCCCCCACCCCCAGTGGCTGGCACAGCTGTAATTTCTCTCAGTATTATATGTTTAACGTTGGGGGAGGGGAAAAGGGGGGTAAGGGGTAAGGAGGAAGGTGGAGGGTATAACAGGGACGAAGGAGCATGGAGAGATGGTGAGGAAGGGGGAAGGGGGGAGGAGGGAACAAGGTGTGGAAGGAGGAGGAGGGAACAAGGTGAGGGAGGAGGAACAAGGTGAGGGAGGAGGGAACAAGGGTGGAAGGAGGGAGGAGGAACAAGGTGTGGAAGGAGGAACAAGGTATGTAACATAGGAGGAAGGGAAGGAAGGAGGGAGAGAGGTAACAAAATGAAGAAAGGGAAGGAAGGAAGGAAGGAAGAGGGGGAGAGATAGATAATAAGAGGAAGGAAGAAGGAGAGGTAGATAACAAGGAGAACGAAGGTGGGAGAAGGTAGATAAAAGAAAGAAAGAATGAAAGACGCACGCACCTAAGATCTTAAAATTCCCCAAAGGTAAGTTCATTTTTATGGCGTATAATTACAAGACACCAGCGAGCGGGAACACACTGCCCACTGTGTTCTGGTGAACTTTAAAGCTTAGTGTAAACCACAGCTTACCAGACAGACAGACAGACACAATTACAATGATAACAACAATAATAATAATAATAAATAATAACCATTGCTCCATGTGTAAAAGGTAGGACAATTAATCATTTAAATTGGGGGGTTGATCATACGTCTGACAGCACGACACCAGACACGAAGATGGAAAAATTATCTCAGTAGGCCAGTCAGTCAGTTACGGACAGGCTTTGTACAGTCACCATCAGTCATACACGTAACAGTTAACAGTAGAGAGAGAGAGAGAGAGAGTATTTTTCACTAAATTACGTCTCAATTAGAAAAAATTAAAACAGGAGACAAAATTAACGTTCAGAATCATCGTGAATTGGAATCTACACAAGGAGGAAGAAGGAGAAATTGGCCGACCATTTATGAGTCCGCCCAGGTGAGAGACACAGCCAGGTAACAGGACACACTAGTGAATTTATTATGAGTTTCTGTAGTATTTGGGATACACCACTCACACCCACATCCTCAACACGGGTGAGTGTGTGTTGTGTGTGTGTGTGTGTGTGTGTGTGTGTGTGTGTGTGTGTGTGTGTGCTCTTTTTAATCTATGTACCAGTATAACTGTACCTTTAGTTGTGTCTGTACCTATATTTGTACTCTTGTTACTTATTTGCGTCAGTGAACTATTGGTACTTTAAAATCTCTCCTTGGTTATGTATTTTGGCTGATACCTTAAACACTGTGTACCTGTACTGTTATCTTAAACATCAGTAGATTTATGCTATCATAATTTTGAAATCTCTGCCCCTAACCATGTATTGTTTCCACACTCTGTATTGTTCCCACACCTGTATTGTTTCCACACCTGTATTGTGCCCACACCTGTTTGTTTCACACCTGTATTGTTTCCACACCTGTATTGTGACCTCACCTGTACCAGCACAGTTATTTCTTATATAATAAACAACACAACATAACCAAATGAACTACAGGAGGATTAAAAACTGCAGGAGTGGTCAGAAAAATGACAAATGAAATTCAACACCAGCAAGTGCAGCGTACTTAATATTGGAAGAACAAATACTGTCAATGTATGCAGCCTTAACAACATCAACCTAGAGAAATCGATGTGAAAGAGACCTAGGGTGCTTAGAAGCCCGGACCTACGGCCTAGAAAACAGTGCGTTAATGTTCGAAATAAGACAAACAGAGTATTGGGTTTTATATCTACAAGTGTAAGTAATAAGAGTGCAGAGGTCTTATTGCAACTATATCTTTGTGCTAGTCAGGCCGCACCTCGATTATGCGGTTCAGTTCTGGTGCCCTATTATAGAATGGATATCAATTCACTAGAGTCGGTGCAGCGAAGAATGACGAAAAGGATTCAGACTTAGAAACCTTCCATATCAGGATAGGTTAAAGAAAACAAACTTGCATTCCTAGAAAGACGAAGAGTGCAGGGAGATATGATAGAAGTATTTAAGTGGGTGAAAGGAATCAATAAAGGAGATATAGATAAAGTTCTTATAATATCCGAGCAGGATAGGACTGTAGCAACGGATTTAAGTTGCATAAGTTTAGGTTTAGGAGGAGATAGGAAGAACTGTTACAAATAGCGTGGTGGACGAGTGAACAAGCTTAGCAACTTTGTAGCAAGTGCTGAACGCTGAAAGTTTTAAAAGGAGGCTAGATAGATTCATGGATGATAGAGAGTGGTAGTAACTCGACAGAGCGCTATGCACAAGCCAACCGGCTATTGCAGAGTCCTTATGTTCTTATGTAAGATAATTATGGCAATAATTCCCGTGTTTACAAGTCAAGTCCGCCTAACATAACCAAACAGCTGCAAGAGGACCCGCCGGAGTCACTACACTACTAAACACACACACACACACACACACACTACAAAGGTTGAATGAATCACTATGGAAGAATACATGAATGGGGTGACGTCAGGAGCCTGTGTGAGCTAGTCCAGTTTCCGACACACGAGCATAAAAGTCACACAAAACTCGAAATGGAAATCCGATTAAACCTTACCATCAAAGTGTTTCAGGTGAGTGATGACGAGGTGGGCGGTGGTGGTGAGGTGGGCGGTGGTGGGGAGGTGAGCGGTGGTGGTGAGGTGGGCGGTGGTGGTGAGGTGGGTGGTGGTAGGTGGGCGGTGGTGGTGAGGTGGGCGGTGGTGGTGAGGTGGTGGTGGTGGTGGGGAGGGTGTGGTGGAGGTGGGTGGTGGTGGTGGGAGGTGGTGGTGGTGGGAGGTGGGTGGTGGGTGGTGGGAGGTGGGCGGTGGTGGGGAGGTGGGTGGGTGGTGGGGTGGTGGTGGAGGGGGTGGGGGGTGGTGGTGGTGGGGAGGGGTGTGGGGTGTGGTGGGTGAGGTGGGTGTGGTGGGGAGGTGGGTGGTGGGGAGGTGGGTGGTGGGTGGGGTGGGTGGGTGGGGTGGTGGAGGTGGGTGGGGGTGGGTGGTGGGAGGGGTGGGGTGGTGGGAGGGTGGGGTGGTGGTGGTGGGAGGGTGGTGGTGGGTGGGGGTGGTGGTGAGGTGGGCGGTGGTGGGGTGGGTGGGGGGTGTGGGTGAGGTGGGGTGGTGGTGAGGTGGGTGGTGGGAGGGGTGGGTGGTGGTGGTGAGGGGTGGTGGTGGGTGAGGTGGGCGGTGAGGTGGGGTGGTGGTGAGGGGTGGGTGGGTGGGTGAGGTGGGTGGTGTGGTGAGGTGGGCGGTGGTGGAGGTGGCGGTGGTGGTGGAGGGTGGTGGTGAGGTGGTGGTGGTGGGTGGTGGTGGTGGTGGAGGGTGGGCGGTAGGTGAGGGGTGGGTGGTGGTGGTGAGGTGGGTGGTGGTGGTGGAGGTGGGCGGTGGTGGGTGAGGGAGGTGGTGGTGGGTGGGGTGGCGAGGTGGGTGGTGGTGGGAGGTGGGCGGTGGTGAGGTGGGTGGTGGGTAGGTGGAGGTGGGGTAGGGGAGGTGGGTGGTGGGAGGTGGGTGGTGGTGGTGGGAGGTGGGCGGTGAGGTGGGTAGGTGGGTGGTGTGAGGTGGGTGGTGGTGAGGTGGGTGGGTAGAGGTGTGGGTGGGTGGTGGGTGGTGGAGGTGGGTGGTGGTGGTGAGGTGGGTGGTGAGGGTGGGCGGTGGTGGGTGGGAGGTGGGTGAGGTGGGTGGTGGGAGGGGTGGTGGTGAGGTGAGAGTGGTGGTGGGAGGGGTGGTGGTGTGGAGGTGGGCGGTGGTAGAGGTGGGTGGTGGGTGGTGTGGAGGTGGGTGGTGGTGGTGAGGTGGCGGTGGTGGTGAGGGTGGGCGGTGGTGGTGGGAGGGTGGGTGGTGTGGTGGTGAGGGCGGTGGTGGTGGTGGTGGAGGGTGGCGGTGGTGGTGGTGGTGGGTGGGTATTGGTGGTGAGGTGGGTGGTGGTGGTGGAGGTGGGCGGTGGTGGTGGTGAGGTGGAGTGGTGGTGGGAGGTATGTGGTGGTGGGAGGGTGGGTATTGGTGGTGAGGTGGGTATTGGTGGTGAGGTGAGATGGAGGGTGGGAGAGGCGGTGGGCAGTGATGGGTGGGGAGGTAGGCGGTGATGGTGGTGAGGTGGTGGTGGGAGGGCAGAGGTGGGTGGTGGTAATGGGTGGGCGGTGGTGGTGAGGTGGGCGGTTGTGGGGAGGTGGGCGGTAGAGGTGGTGGGAGATGGGTGGTGTGGTGGTGGGAGGTGGCGGTAGGGTGGTGAGGGTGGGCAGTGGTGGTGAGGTGGGCGGTGGTGGTGGTGAGGTGGGCGGCGGTGGTGGTGAGGTGGGTGGCGGTGGTGGTGAGGTGGGCGGCGGCGGGATGGCGGAGGTGACGGTGATGACGAGGTGGGGTGGTGGTGAGGTGGGTGGTGGTGATGTGGGTGGTGGTGGGTGGGCGGTGAATTGGTGAAGTATACAAGTTGAATCAGATACTAATTAATACCAGGTAATTTGAACCTTAAGTGAACTACAGGCTCTCTCTTACAGCTTCAACTACGGGGATATATTGACGTTAACAGTATATCTCTCATGATATATTTTAGATAACAGGATATATCTCAC
>NW_024748833.1:0-28113 GCF_018991925.1 Homarus americanus
TACATATAATCAACACCTCACCCCACCAGGATTTGAACCCACGCTCTTATAATTGTGACCGGGGAACGCTACCTCTGGGCGACAAGGACAATAAAACCAGTCCTAGACTCTACTATATTTCACCCAAAGCCTGTTCAACGACCTTACGGCGCCATGAACCTCTAATGGGGACCACCGTGCCGCTTAGGTGATCAGAGCAACGTTTTACCAAATCCAGCTTGGAAACACGAGGATCCATATATAGTTCATTAGCCCTGTAAAGCACGCGGACTTCTACATATAATCAACGCCTCACCCCACCAGGATTTAAACCCACGATCTTATAATTGTGACCGGGGAACGCTACCTCTGGGCCACCAGGATGATAAAGGCAGTCCTAGACTCTGCTATATTTCACACAAAGTCTGTTCAACGAGCTTATGGCGCCGTGAACCTCCAATGGAGACCACCCGTGCCGCATAGGTGATCGAGCAACGTTTTTACTCAAATGCGGCTTCAAAAACACGAGATCCATATATATTTCATTAGCCCAATAAGCACGCGGATTCTTTACATATACCCAACACCTCACCCCACCAGGATCTTGAACCCACGATCTTCTAATTGTGACCGGGGAACGCTACCTCTGGGCCACTAGGACAATAAAAGCAGCCCCAGACTCTGCTATATTCTACACAAAGCCTGTTCAACGAGCTTATAGCGCCGTGAACCTCTAATGGGGACCACCCGTGCCGCTTAGGTGATCAGAGCAACGTTTTACCAAATCCGGCTTGGAAACACGAGGATCCATATATATTTCATTAGCCCAATAAAGCACTCGGACTTCTACATATTGTCAACACCTCACCCCACCAGGATTCAAACCCACAATCTTATAATTGTGACCGGGGTATGCTACCTCTGGGCCACAAGGACAATAAAAGCAGTCCTAGACTCTACTATATTTCACACAAAGCCTGTTCAACGAGCTTATGGTGCTGTGATCCACTATAGGGGACCACCCGTGCCGCTTAGGTGATGAGAGCAACGTTTTACCAAATGCGGCTTCGAAACAGAAGGATCCATATATATTTCATTAGCTCAATAAAGCACGCGGACTTCTACATATAATCAATGCCTCACCCCACCAGGATTTGAAGCCACAATCTTATAATTGTGGCCGGGGAACGCTACCTCTGGGCCACCAGGACAATAAAAGCAGTCCTAGACTCAGCTATATTACACACAAAGCCTGTTCAACAAGCTTATGGCGCCGTGAACCTCTAATGGGGACCACCCGTGCCGCTTAGGTGATCAGAACAACGTTTTACCAAATGCGGCTTCGAAACACGAGGATCCATATATATTTCATTAGCCCAATAAAGCACGCGGACTTCTACATAATCAACACCTCACCCCACCAGGATTTAAACCCACATTCTTATAATTGTGACCGGGGAACGCTACCTCTGGGCCACCAGGACAATAAAAGCAGTCCTAGACTCTGCTATATTTCACAAAAAGCCTGTTCAACGAGCTTATGCCGCTGCGAACCTCTAATGGGGACCATCCGAGCCGCTTAGGTGATCAGAGCAACGTTTTACCAAATGCGGCTTCGAAACACGAGGATCCATATATATTTCATTAGCCCAATAAAGCACGCGGACTTCTACATATAATCAACACCTCACCCCACCAGGATTTAAACCCACGATCTTTTAATTGTGACCGGGGAACGCTACCTCTGGGCCACCAGGATAATAAAAGCAGTCCTAGACTCTGCTATATTTCACGCAAAGCCTGTTCAACGAGCTTATGGCGCCGTGAACCTCTAATGGGGACCACCCGTGCCGCATAGGTGATCAGAGCAACGTTTTACCAAACGCGGCTTCAAAACACGAGGATCCATATATATTTCATTAGCCCAATAAAGCACGCGGACTTTAAGTATATAATCAACACTCTCACCCCACCAGGATTCGAACCCACGATCTTCTAATTCAGACCGAACGCTACCTCTGGGCCACTACAGGACAATAAAAAGCAGTCCTAGACCTGCTATTTCACACAAAGCCTGTTCAACGAGCTTATGGTGCCATGAACCTCTAATGGGGACCACCCGTGCCGCTTAGGTGATCAGAGCAACGTTTTACCAAATCTGGCTTGGAAACACGAGGATCCATATATATTTCATTAGCCCAATAAAGCACTCGGACTTCTACATATAATCAACACCTCACCCCACCAGGATTCAAACCCACAATCTTATAATTGTGACCGGGGTATGCTACCTCTGGGCCACAAGGACAATAAAAGCAGTCCTAGACTCTACTATATTTCACACAAAGCCTGTTCAACGAGCTTATGGCGCTGTGAACCACTATAGGAGACCACCCGTGCCGCTTAGGTGATCAGAGGAACGTTTTACCAAATCCGGCTTGGAAACACGAGGATCCATATATATTTCATTAGCCAAGTAAAGCACTCGGACTTCTACATATAATCAACACCTCACCCCTCTAGGATTCAAACCCACAATCTTATAATTGTGACCGGGGTATGCTACCTCTGGGCCACCAGGACAATAAAAGCAGTCCTAGACTCTACTATATTTCACACAAAGCCTGTTTAACGAGCTTATGGCGCCGTGAACCTCTAATGGGGACGACCCGTGCTGCTTAGGTGATTAGAGCAACGTTTTACCAAATGCGGCTTCAAAACATGAAGATCCATATATATTTCATTGCCCAATAAAGCACGCGGCTTCTACATATAATCAACACCTCACCCCACCAGGACTCGAACCCACGATCTTCAAATTGTGACCGGGGAACGCTACCCCTGGGCCACCAGGACAATAAAAGCAGTCCTAGACTCTGCTATATTTCACACAAAGCCTGTTCAACGAGCTTATGGAGTCAGAACTTCTGGGACCATCCAGCCACTTAGGGTGATCAGGGGAGCAACGTTTACCAAATCCGCTTCAGAACACAAGCATCCATATATTTCATTAGCCCAATAGGAGCACGCGGATTTCATATAATCAACACCTCACTCCACCAGGATTCGAACCCAGGATCATAATTGTGACCATGAACGCTACCTCTGGGCCACTCAGGACACTATATAAGCAGTCCCCAGACTCTTATATTTCCTCAATACACAAAGCCTGTTGAACGAGCTTATGGCTCCGTGAACCTCTAATGGGGACCACCAGTGCCGCTTAGGTTTTCAGAGTAACGTTTTACCAAATCCGGCTTCGAAACACGAGGATCCATATATATTTCATTTGCCTAATAAAGCACACGGGCTTCTACATATAATCAACACCACACCCCACCAGGATTTGAACCCACGACTATAATTGTGACCGAGGAACGCCACCTCTGGGCCACCAGGACAATAAAAGCAGTCCTAGACTCTGCTATATTTCACACACAGCCTGTTCAACGAGCTAATGGCGCCGTGAACCTCTAATGGGGACCACGAGTGCCGCTTAGGTGATCAGACCAACATTTTACCAAATGCGGCTTCGAAACAAGAAGGATCCATATATATTTCATTATCCCAATAAAGCACGCGGACTTCTACATTTAATCAACAACTCACCCCACCAGGATTTGAACCCACGATCTTATAATTGTGTCCGGGGAACGCTACCTCTGGGCCACCAGGACAATAAAAGCAGTCCTAGACTCTACTATATTTCACACAAAGCCTGTTCAACGACCTTATGGCGCCATGAACCTCTATTGGGGACCACCGTACCGCTTAGGTGATCAGAGCAACGTTTTACCAAATCCAGACTTGGAAACACGAGGATCCATATATATTTCATTAGCCCTGTAAAGCAAGCGGACTTCTACATATAATCAATGCCTCACCCCACCAGGATTTGAAGCCACGATCTTATAACTTTGTCCGGGGAACGCTACCTCTGGGCCACCAGGACAATAAAAGCAGTCCTAGACTCTGCTATATTTCACACAAAGCCTGTTCAACGAGCTTATGGCGCCGTGAACCGCTCATGGGGACCACCCGTGCCGCTTAGGTGATCAGAGCAACGTTTTACCAAATGCGGCTTCGAAACACGAGGATCCATATATATTTCTTTTGCCCAATAAAGCAAGCGGCTTCTACATATGATCAACACCTCACCCCACCAGTATTCGAACCCACGATCTTCTAATTGTGACCGGGGAACGCTACCTCTGGGCCACCAGGACAATAAAAGTAGTCCTAGACTCTGCTATATTTCACAAAAAGCCTGTTCAACGAGCTTATGGCGCTGTGAACCTCTAATGGGGACCATCCGTGCCACTTAGGTGATCAGAGCAACGTTTTACCAAATCCGGCTTCGAAACACAAGGATCCATATATATTTCATTAGCCCAATAGAGCACGCTGACTTCTACATATAATCAACACCTCACTCCACCAGGATTCGAACCTACGATCTTATAATTGTGACCGAGGAACGCTACCTATGGGCCACCAGGACACTATAAGCAGTCCTAGACTCTGTTATATTTCACACAAAGCCTGTTCGACGAGCTTATGGCGCTGTGAACCACTATAATGGGACCACCCGTGCCGCTTAGGTGACCAGAGCAACGTTTTACCAAATGCGGCTTCGAAACACAAAGATCCATATATATTTCATTAGCCCAATAAAGTTGGCAGACTTCTACATATAATCAACACCTCACCCCACCAGGATTTGAACCCACGATCTTATAATTGTGACCGGGGAACGCTACCTCTGGGTCACCAGGACAATAAAAGCAATCCTAGATTCTAATATATTTCACACAAAGCCTGTTCAACGACCTTATGGCGCCATGAACCTCTAATGGGGACCACCGTGCCGCTTAGGTGATCAGAGCAACGTTTTACCAAATCCAGCTTGGAAACACGAGGATCCATATATATTTCATTAGCCCTGTAAAGCACGCGGACTTCTACATATAATCAACGCCTCACCCCACCAGGATTTAAAGCCACGATCTTATAACTGTGACCGGGGAACGCTACCTCTGTCCACCAGGACAGTAAAAGCAGTCCTAGACTCTGCTATATTTCACACAAAGCCTGTTCAATGAGTTTATGGCGCCGTGAACCTCTAATGGGGACCACCCGTGCCGCTTAGGTGATCAGAGCAACGTTTTACCAAATGCAGCTTCGAAACACGAGGATCCATATATATTTCATTAGCCCAATAAAGCACGCGGACTACTTCATATAATCAACACCTCACCCCACCACCAGGATTTGAACCCACTATCTTATAATTGTGAACGGGGGACGCTACCTCTGGGCCACCAGGACAATAAAACCATTCCTAGACTCTGCTATATTTTACACAAAGCCTGTTCAACGACCTTATGGCGCCGTGAACCTCTAATGGGGACCACCCGTGCCGCTTAGGTGATCAGAGCAACGTTTTACCAAATCCGGCTTGGAAACACGAGGATCCATATATATTTTATTAGCCCAATAAAGCACTCGGACTTCTACATGTAATCAACACCTCACCCCACCAGGATTCAAACCCACGATCTTATAATTGTGTCCGGGGTATGCTATTTCTGGGCCACCAGGAGAATATAAGCAGTCCTAGACTCTACTATATTTCACACAAAGCCTGTTCAACGACCTTATGGCGCCATGAACCTCTAATGGGGACCACCCGTGCCGCTTAGGTGATCAGAGCAACGTTTTACCAAATCCGGCTTGGAAACACGAGGATCCATATATATTTCATTAGCCCAATAAAGCACTCGGACTTCTACATATAATCAACACCTTACCCCACCAGGATTCAAACCCACAATCTTATAATTGTGACCGGGGTATGCTACCTCTGGGCCACAGGGACAATAAAAGCAGTCCTAGACTCTACTATATTTCACACAAAGCCTGTTCAACGAGCTTATGGCGCTGTGAACCACTATAGGAGACCACCCGTGCCGCTTAGGTGATCAGAGCAACGTTTTACCAAATGCGGTTTCGAAACACGAGGATCCATATATATTTCATTAGCCCAATAAAGCACGCGGACTTCTACATATAATCAACGCCTCACCCCACCAGGATTTGAAGCCACGATCTTATAATTGTGACCGGGGTATGCTACCTCTGCGCCAGTAGGACAATAAAAGCAGTTCTAGACTCTACTATATTTCACACAAAGCCTGTTCAACGACCTTATGGTGCCATGAACCTCTAATGGGGACCACACGTGCCGCTTAGGTGATCAGAGGAACGTTTTACCAAATCCGGCTTGGAAACACGAGGATCCATATATATTTCATTAGCCAAGTAAAGCACTCGGACTTCTACATATAATCAACACCTCACCCCTCTAGGATTCAAACCCACAATCTTATAATTGTGACCGGGGTATGCTACCTCTGGGCCACCAGGACAATAAAAGCAGTCTTAGACTCTATTATATTTCACACAAAGCCTGTTTAACGAGCTTATGGCGCCGTGAACCTCTAATGGGGACCACCCGTGCTGCTTAGGTGATTAGAGCAACGTTTTACCAAATGCGGCTTCAAAACATGAGGATCCATATATATTTCATTGCCCAATAAAGCACGCGGCTTCTACATATAATCAACACCTCACCCCACCAGGATTCGAACCCACGATCTTCTAATTGTGACCGGGGAACGCTACCTCTGGGCCACCAGGACAATAAAAGCAGTCCTAGACTCTGCTGTATTTCACACAAAGCCTGTTCAACGAGCTTATGGAGCTATGAACCTCTAATGGGGACCATCCGTGCCACTTAGGTGATCAGAGCAACGTTTTACCAAATCCGGCTTCGAAACACAAGTATCCATATATATTTCATTAGCCCAATAGAGCACGCGGACTTCTACATATAATCAACACCTCACTCCACCAGGATTCGAACCCACGATCATATAATTGTGACCGAGGAACGCTACCTCTGGGC
The DNA here is from genome assembly GCF_018991925.1 of Homarus americanus. Lineage (NCBI taxonomy): Eukaryota > Metazoa > Arthropoda > Malacostraca > Decapoda > Nephropidae > Homarus > Homarus americanus. The sequence goes on from NW_024748833.1 coordinate 6,947, forward strand.
CACCAGGACACTATAAGCAGTCCTAGACTCTTATATTTCACACAAAGCCTGTTCAACGAGCTTATGCCTCTGTGAACCACTATAATGGGACCACCCGTGCCGCTTAGGTGACCAGAGCAACGTTTTACCAAATGCGGCTTCGAAACACTAAGATTCATATATATTTCATTAGCCCAATAAAGCAGGCAGACTTCTACATATAATCTACACCTCACCCCACCAGGATTTGAACCCACGATCTTATAATTGTGACCGGGGAACGCTACCTCTGGGCCACCAGGACAATAAAAGCAGTCCTAGACTCTACTATATTTCACACAAAGCCTGTTCAACGACCTTATGGCGCCATGCACCTCTATTGGGGACCACCGTACCGCTTAGGTGATCAGAGCAACGTTTTACCAAATCCAGACTTGGAAACACGAGGATCCATATATATTTCATTAGCCCTGTAAAGCAAGCGGACTTCTACATATAATCAATGCCTCACCCCACCAGGATTTGAAGCCACGATCTTATAACTTTGTCCGCGGAACGCTACCTCTGGGCCACCAGGACAATAAAAGCAGCCCTAGACTCTGCTATATTTCACACAAAGCCTGTTCAACGAGCTTATGGCGCCGTGAACCGCTCATGGGGACCACCCGTGCCGCTTAGGTGATCAGAGCAACGTTTTACCAAATGCGGTTTCGAAACACGAGGATCCATATATATTTCATTAGCCCAATAAAGCACGCGGACTTCTACATATAATCAACGCCTCACCCCACCAGGATTTGAAGCCACGATCTTATAATTGTGACCGGGGTATGCTACCTCTGCGCCACTAGGACAATAAAAGCAGTTCTAGACTCTACTATATTTCACACAAAGCCTGTTCAACGACCTTATGGTGCCATGAACCTCTAATGGGGACCACACGTGCCGCTTAGGTGATCAGAGGAACGTTTTACCAAATCCGGCTTGGAAACACGAGGATCCATATATATTTCATTAGCCAAGTAAAGCACTCGGACTTCTACATATAATCAACACCTCACCCCTCTAGGATTCAAACCCACAATCTTATAATTGTGACCGGGGTATGCTACCTCTGGGCCACCAGGACAATAAAAGCAGTCTTAGACTCTACTATATTTCACACAAAGCCTGTTTAACGAGCTTATGGCGCCGTGAACCTCTAATGGGGACCACCCGTGCTGCTTAGGTGATTAGAGCAACGTTTTACCAAATGCGGCTTCAAAACATGAGGATCCATATATATTTCATTGCCCAATAAAGCACGCGGCTTCTACATATAATCAACACCTCACCCCACCAGGATTCGAACCCACGATCTTCTAATTGTGACCGGGGAACGCTACCTCTGGGCCACCAGGACAATAAAAGCAGTCCTAGACTCTGCTGTATTTCACACAAAGCCTGTTCAACGAGCTTATGGAGCTGTGAACCTCTAATGGGGACCATCCGTGCCACTTAGGTGATCAGAGCAACGTTTTACCAAATCCGGCTTCGAAACACAAGTATCCATATATATTTCATTAGCCCAATAGAGCACGCGGACTTCTACATATAATCAACACCTCACTCCACCAGGATTCGAACCCACGATCATATAATTGTGACCGAGGAACGCTACCTCTGGGCCACCAGGACACTATAAGCAGTCCTAGACTCTTATATTTCACACAGCCTGTTCAACGAGCTTATGGCTCTGTGAACCAATATAATGGGACCACCCGTGCCGCTTAGGTGACCAGAGCAACGTTTTACCAAATGCGGCTTCGAAACACTAAGATTCATATATATTTCATTAGCCCAATAAAGCAGGCAGACTTCTACATATAATCAACACCTCACCCCACCAGGATTTGAACCCACGATCTTATAATTGTGACCGGGGAACGCTACCTCTGGGCCACCAGGACAATAAAAGCAGTCCTAGACTCTACTATATTTCACACAAAGCCTGTTCAACGACCTTATGGCGCCATGCACCTCTATTGGGGACCACCGTACCGCTTAGGTGATCAGAGCAACGTTTTACCAAATCCAGACTTGGAAACACGAGGATCCATATATATTTCATTAGCCCTGTAAAGCAAGCAGACTTCTACATATAATCAATGCCTCACCCCACCAGGATTTGAAGCCACGATCTTATAACTTTGTCCGCGGAACGCTACCTCTGGGCCACCAGGACAATAAAAGCAGTCCTAGACTCTGCTATATTTCACACAAAGCCTGTTCAACGAGCTTATGGCGCCGTGAACCGCTCATGGGGACCACCCGTGCCGCTTAGGTGATCAGAGCAACGTTTTACCAAATGCGGCTTCGAAACACGAGGATCCATATATATTTCATTAGCCCAATAAAGCACGCGGACTTCTACATATAATCAACACCTCACCCCACCAGGATTCGAACCCACGATCTTCTAATTCTGACCGGGGAACACTACCTCTGGGCCACCAGGACAATAAAAGCAGTCCTAGACTCTGCTATATTTCACACAAAGCCTGTTCAACGAGCTTATGGCGCTGTGAACCTCTAATGGGGACCACCGTGCCGCTTAGGTGATCAGAGCAACGTTTTACCAAATCCAGCTTGGAAACACGAGGATCCATATATATTTCATTAGCCCTGTAAAGCACGCGGACTTCTACATATAATCAACGCCTCACCCCACCAGGATTTAAAGCCACGATCTTATAACTGTGACCGGGGAACGCTACCTCTGTCCACCAGGACAGTAAAAGCAGTCCTAGACTCTGCTATATTTCACACAAAGCCTGTTCAACGAGCTTATGGCGCCGTGAACCTCTCATGGGGACCACCCATGCCGCTTAGGTGATCAGAGCAACGTTTTACCAAATGCGGCTTCGAAACACGAGGATCCATATATATTTCATTAGCCCAATAAAGCACGCGGACTTCTACATATAATCAACACCTCACCCCACCAGGATTCGAACCAACGATCTTCTAATTGTGACCGGGGAACGCTACCTCTGGGCCACCAGGACAATAAAAGCAGTCCTAGACTCTGCTATATTTCACACAAAGCCTGTTCAACGAGCTTATGGCGCCGTGAACCTCTCATGGGGACCACCCGTGCCGCTTAGGTGATCAGAGCAACGTTTTACCAAATGCGGCTTCGAAACACGAGGATCCATATATATTTCATTAGCCCAATAAAGCACGCGGACTTCTACATATAATCAACACCTCATCCCACCAGGATTTAAACCCACGATCTTATAATTGTGACCGGGGAACGCTACCTCTGGGCCACCAGGATAATAAAAGCAGTCCTAGACTCTGCTATATTTCACACAAAGCCTGTTCAACGAGCTTATGGCGCCGTGAACCTCTAATGGGGTCCACCCGTGCCGCTTAGGTGATCAGAGCAACGTTTTACCAAATGCCGCTTCAAAACACGAGGCTCCATATATATTTCATTAGCCCAATAAAGCACGCGGACTTTTACATATAATCAACACCTCACCCCACCAGGATTCGAACCCACGATCTTCAAATTGTGACCGGGGAACGCTACCTCTGGGCCACCAGGACAATAAAAGCAGTCCTAGACTCTGCTATATTTTACACAAAGCCTGTTCAACGAAAGCTTATGGCGCCATGAACCTCTAATGGGGACCACCCGTGCCGCTTAGGTGATCAGAGCAACGTTTTACCAAATGCGGCTTCGAAACCACGAGGATCCATATATATTTCATTAACCCAATAAAGCACGCGGACTTCTACATATAATCAACACCTCACCCCACCAGGATTTGAACCCACAATCTTATAATTGTGACCGGGGATGCTACCTCTGGGCCACAAGGACAATAAAAGCAGTCCTAGACTCTGCTATATTTCACACAAAGCCTGTTCAACGAGCTTATGGCGCCGTGAACCTCTAATGGGGACCACCCGTGCCGCTTAGGTGATGAGAGCAACGTTTTACCAAATGCGGCTTCGAAACACGCGGATCCATATATATTTCATTAGCCCAATAAAGCATCTGGGACTTCTACATAGTAACACCTCACCCCACCAGGTTTATTTAATCTTATAATTGTGATCGGGAGCCGCTACCTCAAATTACCAGGTCAATAAAAAGCAGTCCCTAGACTCTGCTATATTTCACAAAAAGCCTGTTCAACGAGCTTATGGCGCTGCGAACCTCTAATGGGGTCCATCCGAGCCGCTTAGGTGATCAGAGCAACGTTTTACCAAATGCGGCTTCGAAACACGAGGATCCATATATATTTCATTAGCCCAATAAAGCATGCGGACTTCTACATATAATCAACACCTCACCCCACCAGGATTTGAAGCCACGATCTTATAACTGTGACCTGGGAACGCTACCTCTGGGCCACCAGGACAATTAAAGCAGTCCGAGACTCTGCTATATTTCACACAAAGCCTGTTCAACGAGCTTATGGCGCCATGAACCTCTAATGGGGACCACCCGTGCCGCTTAGGTGATCAGAGCAACGTTTTACCAAATCTGGCTTGGAAACACGAGGATCCATATATATTTCATTAGCCCAATAAAGCACTCGGACTTCTACATATAATCAACACCTCACCCCACCAGGATTCAAACCCACAATCTTATAATTGTGACCGGGGTATGCTACCTCTGGGCCACAAGGACAATAAAAGCAGCCCTAGACTCAACTATATTTCACACAAAGCCTGTTCAACGACCTTATGGCGCTGTGAACCACTATAGGGGACCACCCGTGCCGCTTAGGTGATCAGAGCAACGTTTTAGCAAATGCGGCTGCGAAACACAAGGATCCATATATATTTCATTAGCCCAATAAAGCACGCGGACTTCTACATATAATCAATGCCTCACCCCACCAGGATTTGAAGCCACAATCTTATAATTGTGACCGGGGAACGCTACCTCTGGGCCACCAGGACAATAAAAGCAGTGCTAGACTCTGCTATATTTCACAAAAAGCCTGTTCAACGAGCTTGTAGGCGTGAACCTCTAATGGGGACCACCCGTGCCGCTTAGGTGATCAGGCAACGTTTTTCCAAATCACGGCTTCGAAACACGAGGATCCATATATATTTCATTAACCCAATAGAATCTGTGAGTCTTTTTACATATAGTAACACCTCACCCCACCAGGATTCGAACCCACGAACTTCTAATTGTGACGGGGAACGCGCCATAGGCCACCAGGACAATAAAAGCAGTCCTAGACTCTGCTATATTTTACACAAGCCTGTTCAACGACTTATGGCGCCATGAACCTCTAATGGGGGACCACCACGTTACGCTTAGGTGATCAGAGCAACGTTTTACCAAATCCGGCTTTGGAAACACGAGGATCCATATATATTTCATTAGCCCAATAAAGCACTGGGACTTCTACATATAATCAACACTCACCCCACCAGGATTCAAACCACAATCTTACTGTTAGCGGTAAGGGGTATGCTACCTCTGGGCCAAGGACAATAAAAGCAGTCCTAGACTCTACTATATTTCACACAAAGCCTGTTCAACGAGCTTATGGCGCCGTGAACCTCTAATGGGGACCACCCGTGCCGCTTAGGTGATGAGAGCAACGTTTTACCAAATGCGGCTTCGAAACACGCGGATCCATATATATTTCATTAGCCCAATAAAGCATGCGGACTTCTACATAATCAACACCTCACCCCACCAGGATTTAAACCCACAATCTTATAATTGTGATCGGGGAACGCTACCTCTGGGCCACCAGGTCAATAAAAGCAGTCCTAGACTCTGCTATATTTCACAAAAAGCCTGTTCAACGAGCTTATGGCGCTGCGAACCTCTAATGGGGTCCATCCGAGCCGCTTAGGAGATCAGAGCAACGTTTTACCAAATGCGGCTTCGAAACACGAGGATCCATATATATTTCATTAGCCCAATAAAGCACGCGGACTTCTACATATAATCAACACCTCACCCCACCAGGATTTGAAGCCACGATCTTAGAACTGTGACCGGGGAACGCTACCTCTGGGCCACCAGGACAATTAAAGCAGTCCGAGACTCTGCTATATTTCACACAAAGCCTGTTCAACGACCTTATGGCGCCATGAACCTCTAATGAGGGACCACCCGTGCCGCTTAGGTGATCAGAGCAACGTTTTACCAAATCTGGCTTGGAAACACGAGGATCCATATATATTTCATTAGCCCAATAAAGCACTCGGGACTTCTACATATAATCAACACCTCACCCCACCAGGATTCAAACCCACAATCTTATTATTGTGACCGGGGTATGCTACCTCTGGGCCACAAGGACAATAAAAGCAGTCCTAGACTCAACTATATTTCACACAAAGCCTGTTCAACGACCTTATGGCGCTGTGAACCACTATAGGGGACCAACCGTGCCGCTTAGGTGATCAGAACAACGTTTTACCAAATGCGGCTGCGAAACACAAGGATCCATAAATATTTCATTAGCCCAATAAAGCACGCGGACTTCTACATATAATCAATGCCTCACCCCACCAGGATTTGAAGCCACAATCTTATAATTGTGACCGGGGAACGCTACCTCTGGGCCACCAGGACAATAAAAGCAGTGCTAGACTCTGCTATATTTCACAAAAAGCCTGTTCAACGAGCTTATGGCGCTGCGAACCTCTAATGGGGACCATCCATGCCGCTTAGGTGATCAGAGCAACGTTTTACCAAATCCGGCTTGGAAACACAAGGATCCATATAAATTTCATTAGCCCATTAAAGCACGCGGACTTCTACATATAATCAACGCCTCACCCCACCAGGATTTGAAGCCACGATCTTATAACTGTGACCGGGGAACGCTACCTCTGGGCCACCAGGACAATAAAAGCAGTCCTAGACTCTGCTATATTTCACACAAAGCCTGTTCAACGAGCTTATGGCGCCGTGAACCTCTAATGGGGACCACCCGTGCCGCTTAGGTGATCAGAGCAACGTTTTACCAAATGCGGCTTCGAAACACGAGGATCCATATATATTTCATTAGCCCAATAAAGCACGCGGACTTTTACATATAATCAACACCTCACCCCACCAGGATTCGAACCCACGAACTTCTAATTGTGACCGGGGAACTCTACCTCTGGGCCACCAGGACAATAAAAGCAGTCCTAGACTCTGCTATATTTCACACAAAGCCTGTTCAACGAGCTTATGGCGCCATGAACCTCTAATGGGGACCATCCGTGCCGCTTAGGTGATCAGAGCAACGTTTTACCAAATCCGGCTTGGAAACACGAGGATCCATATATATTTCATTAGCCCAATAAAGCACTCGGACTTCTACATATAATCAACACCTCACCCCACCAAGATTCAAACCCACAATCTTATAATTGTGACCGGGGTATGCTACCTCTGGGCCACAAGGACAATAAAAGCAGTCCTAGACTCTACTATATTTCACACAAAGCCTGTTCAACGAGCTTATGGCGAGGTGACCCACTATAGGGGACCACCCGTGCGGCTTAGGTGATCAGAGCAACGTTTTACCAAATGCGGCTTCGAAACACAAGTATCCATATATATTTCATTAGCCCAATAAAGCACGCGGACTTCTACATATAATCAATGCCTCACCCCACCAGGATTTGAAGCCACAATCTTATAATTGTGACCGGGGGACGCTAACTCTGGGCAACAAGGACAATAAAAGCAGTCCTAGACTCTACTATATTTCACACAAAGACTGTTCAACAAGCTTATGATGTTGTGAACCACTATAGGGGACCACCCGTGCCGCTTAGGTGATGAGAGCAACGTTTAACCAAATCCGGCTTCGAAACCCGAGGATCCATATATATTTCATTAGCCCAATAAAGCACGCAGACTTCTACATATAATCAACGCCTCACCCCACCAGGATTTGAAGCCACGATCTTATAATTGTGACCGGGGAACGCTACCTCTGGGCAACCAGGACAATAAAAGCAGTCCTAGACTCTGCTATATTTCACACAAAGTCTGTTCAACGAGCTTATGGCGTCGTGAACCTCTAATGGGGACCACCCGTGCCACTTAGGTGATCAGAGCAACGTGTTACCTAATGCGGCTTCGAAACAGGATAATCCATATATATTTCATTAGCCCAATAAAGCACGCGGACTTCTACATATAATCAACACCTCACCCCACCAGGATTTAAACCCAAGATCTTATAATTGTGACCGGGGAACGCTACCTCTGGGCCACCAGGACACAAAAAGCAGTCCTAGACTCTGCTATATTTCACACAAAGCCTGTTCAATGAGCTTATGGCGCCGTGAACCTCTAATGGGGACCACCCGTGCCGCTTAGGTGATCAGAGCAACGTTTTACCAAATGCGGCTTCAAAAAACGAGGGTCCATATATATTTCATTAGCCCAATAAAGCACGCGGACTTCTACATATAATCAACACCTCACCCCACTAGGATTCAAACCCACGATCTTATAATTGTGACCGGGGTATGCTACCTCTGGGCCACCAGTACAATAAAAGCAGTCCTAGACTCTACTATAGTTCACACAAAGCCTGTTCAACGAGCTTATGGCGTCGTGAACCTCTAATGGGGACCACCCGTGCCACTTAGGTGATCAGAGCAACGTTTTACCAAATGCGGCTTCGAAACACGAGGATCCATATATATTTCATTAGCCCAATAAAGCACGCGGACTTCTACATATAATCAACGCCTCACCCAACCAGGATTTGAAGCCACGATCTTATAATTGTGACCGGGGAACGCTACCTCTGGGCCAACAGGACAATAAAAGCATTCGTAGACTCTACTATATTTCACACAAAGCCTGTTCAACGACCTTATGGCGCCGTGAACCTCTAATGGGGACCACCCGTGCTGCTTAGGTGATCAGAGCAACGTTTTACCAAATGCGGCTTCAAAACACGAGGATCCATATATATTTCATTCCCCAATAAAGCACGCGGCTTCTACATATAATCAACACCTCACCCCACCAGGATTCGTACCCATGATCTTCTAATTGTGACCGGGGAACGCTGCCTCTGGGCCACCAGGACAATCAAAGCAGTCCTAGACTCTGCTATATTTCACACAAAGCCTGTTCAACGGGCTTATGGCACCGTGAACATCTAATGGGGACCACCCGTGCCGCTTAGGTGATCATAACAACGTTTTACCAAATGCGGCTTCGAAACAGGAGGATCCATATATATTTCATGAGCCCAATAAAGCACGCGAACTTCTACATATAATAAACACCTCACCCCACCAGGATTTCAACCAACGATCTTAAAATTTTGACCGGGGAACGCTACCTCTGGGCCACTAGGACAATAAAAGCAGTCCTAGACTCTGCTATATTTCACACAAAGCCTGTTCAACGAGCGTATGGCGCCGTGAACCACTATAGGGGACCACCCGTGCCGCTTAGGTGATCAGAGCAATGTTTACCCAAATGCGGCTTCAAAACCCGAGGATCCATATATATTTCATTAGCCCAATAACGCACGCAGACTTCTACATATAATCAATGCCTCACCCCACCAGGATTTGAAGCCACGATCTTATAATTATGACCGGGGAACGCTACCTCTGGGCCACCAGGACAATAAAAGCATTCCTAGACTCTGCTATATTTCACACAAAGCCTGTTCAACGAGCTTATGGCGCCGTGAACCTCTAATGGGGACCACCCGTGCCGCTTAGGTGATCATAACAACGTTTTACCAAATGCAGCTTCGAAACACGAGGATCCATATATATTTCATTAGCCCAATGAAGCACGCAGACTTCTATATATAATCAACGCCTCACCCCACCAGGATTTGAAGCCACGATCTTGTAATTGTGACCGGGGGACGCTACCTCTGGGCCACCAGGACAATAAAAGCAGTCCTAGACTCTACTATATTTCACACAAAGCCTGTTTAACGAGCTTATGACGCTGTGAACCACTATAGGGGACCACCCGTGCCGCTTAGGTGATTAGAGCAACGTTTAACAAAATGCGGCTTCGAAACCCGACGATCCATATATATTTCATTAGCCCAATAAAGCACGCGAACTTCTACATATAATCAACACCTCACCCCACCAGGATTTCAACCAACGATCTTATAATTGTCACCGGGGAACGCTACCTCTGGGCCACAAGGACAATAAAAGCAGTCCTAGACTGCTATATTTCACACAAAGCCTGTTCAACGAGCTTATGGCGCCGTGAACCACTATAGGGGACTACCCGTGCCGCTTAGGTGATCAGAGCAACGTTTACCCAAATGCGGCTTCAAAACCCGAGGATCCATATATATTTCATTAGCCCAATAACGCACACAGACTTCTACATATAATCAACGCCTCACCCCACCAGGATTTGAAGCCACGATCTTATAATTGTGACCGGGGAACGCTACCTCTGGGCAACCAGGACAATAAAAGCAGTCCTAGACTCTGCTATATTTCACACAAAGCCTGTTCAACGAGCTTATGGCGTCGTGAACCTCTAATGGGGACCACCCGTGCCACTTAGGTGATCAGAGCAACGTTTTACCAAATGCGGCTTCAAACAGGAGAATCCATATATATTTCATTAGCCCAATAATGCACGCGGACTTCTAACATATAATCAGCCTCACCCCACCAGGATTTAAGCCAAGATCTTATAATTGTGACCGAGGCAGCTACCTCTGGGCCACCAGGAAAAAAAGCAGTCCTAGACTCTGCTTTATATTTCACACAAAGCCTGTTCAACGAGCTTATGGGCGCGTGAACCTCTAATGAGGGACCACCCTGGCCACTTGCGTTGATCAGCGCTTAGCGTTTTACCAAATCTTGACTTCAAAACACGAGGTCCATATATATTTCATTAGCCCAATGAAAGCAGGACTTCTACATATAAGTAACCTCACACTGAGTTCAAACCCACGATCTTATAATTGTGACGGGCTATGCTACCTCTGGGACACCAACACAATAAAAGCAGTCCTAGACTCTACTATATTTCACACAAAGCCTGTTCAACGAGCTTATGGCGCCGTGAACCTCTAATGGGGACCACCCGTGCCGCTTAGGTGATCAGAGCAACCTTTTACCGAATGCGGCTTCGAAACACGAGGATCCATATATATTTTAATAGCCCAATAAAGCACGCGGACTTCTACATATAATCAACACCTCACCCCACCAAGATTTGAACCCACGATCTTATATTTGTGACCGGGGGACGCTACCTGTGGGCCACCAGGACAATAAAAGCATTCCTAGACTCTGCTATATTTCACACAAAGCCTGTTCAACGAGCTTATGGCGCCGTGAACCACTATAGGGGACTACCCGTGCCGCTTAGGTGATCAGAGCAACGTTTACCCAAATGCGGCTTCAAAACCCGAGGATCCATATATATTTCATTAGCCCAATAACGCACGCAGAATTCTACATATAATCAACGCCTCACCCCACCAGGATTTAAACCCACGATCTTATAATTGTGACCGGGGAACGCTACCTTTGGGCCACCAGGATAATTAAAGCAGTCCTAGACTGTGCTATATTTCACACAAAGCCTGTTCAAGGAGCTTTTGGCGCCGTGAACCTCTAATGGGGACCACCCGTGCCGCTTAGGTGATCAGAGCAACGTTTTACCAAATGCGGCTTCAAAACACGAGGATCCACATATATTTCATTTGCCCTTTAAAACACGCGGACTTCTACATATAATCAACCTCCCACTAGGATTTAAACCCAAGATCGCCTAATTGTGACGAGAGCTACCTCCATTCTGGAGAAAAAAGCAGTCCTAGACTTTCTGCTATATTTCTAAACTTCTTCCTTGAGAGCTTATGGCCGTGAACCTCTAATAGGGACCACCCACAGCCACTTAGGTGATCAGCGCAACGTTTTACCAAATGCGGCTTCAAAACACGAGGGTCCATATATATTTCATTAGCCCAATAAAGCACGCGGACTTCTACATATAATCAACACCTCACCCAACCAGGTTTCAAACCCACGATCTTATAATTGTGACCGGGCTATGCTACCTCTGGGACACCAGCACAATAAAAGCAGTCCTAGACTCTACTATATTTCACACAAAGCCTGTTCAACGAGCTTATGGCGCCGTGAACCTCTAATGGGGACCACCCGTGCCGCTTAGGTGATCAGAGCAACGTTTTACCGAATGCGGCTTCGAAACACGAGGATCCATATATATATTTTAATAGCCCAATAAAGCACGCGGACTTCTACATATAATCAACACCTCACCCCACCAAGATTTGAACCCACGATCTTATAATTGTGACCGGGGGACGCTACCTCTGGGCCACCAGGACAATAAAAGCATTCCTAGACTCTGCTATATTTCACACAAAGCCTGTTCAACGGGCTTATGGCACCGTGAACCTCTAATGGGGACCACCTGTGCCACTTAGGTGATCAGAGCAACGTTTTACCAAATCCGACTTGGAAACACGAGGATCCATATATATTTCATTAGCCCAATAAAGCAGTCGGACTTCTATATATAACAAACACCTCACCCCACCAGGATTCAAACCACAATCTTATAATTGTGACCGGGGTATGCTACCTCTGGGCCACCAGTACAATATAAAGCAGTCCTAGATTCTACTATATTTCACACAAAGCCTGTTAAACGAGCTTATGGCGCTGTGAACCACTATAGGGGACCACCCGTGCCGCTTAGGTGATCAGAGCAACGCTTTACCAAATGCTGTTTTGAAACACGAGGATCCATATATATTTCATTAGCCCAATAACGCACGCAGACTTCTACATATAATCAACGCCTCACCCCACCAGGATTTGAAGCCACGATCTTATAATTGTGACCGGGGAACGCTACCTCTGGGCCACCAGGAAAAAAAAGCAGTCCTAGACTCTGCTATATTTCACACAAAGCCTGTTCAACGAGCTTATGGCGCCGTGAACCTCTAATGGGGACCACCCTGGCCACTTAGGTGATCAGCGCAACGTTTTACCAAATGCGGCTTCAAAACACGAGGGTCCATATATATTTCATTAGCCCAATAAAGCACGCGGACTTCGACATATAATCAACACCTCACCCCACCAGGATTCAAACCCACGATCTTATAATTGTGACCGGGCTATGCTACCTCTGGGACACCAGCACAATAAAAGCAGTCCTAGACTCTACTATATTTCACACAAAGCCTGTTCAACGAGCTTATGGCGCCGTGAACCTCTAATGGGGACCACCCGTGCCGCTTAGGTGATCAGAGCAACCTTTTACCGAATGCGGCTTCGAAACACGAGGATCCATGTATATTTTAATAGCCCAATAAAGCACGCGGACTTCTACATATAATCAACACCTCACCCCACCAAGATTTGAACCCACGATCTTATATTTGTGACCGGGGGACGCTACCTGTGGGCCACCAGGACAATAAAAGCATTCCTTGACTCTGCTATATTTCACACAAAGCCTGTTCAACGAGCTTATGGCGCCGTGAACCACTATAGGGGACTACCCGTGCCGCTTAGGTGATCAGAGCAACGTTTACCCAAATGCGGCTTCAAAACCCGAGGATCCATATATATTTCATTAGCCCAATAACGCACGCAGACTTCTACATAAAATCAACGCCCCACCCCACCAGGATTTGAAGCCACGATCTTATAATTGTGACCGGGGAACGCTACCTCTGGGCCACCAGGACAATAAAAGCAGTCCTAGACTCTGCTATATTTCACACAAAGCCTGTTCAACGAGCTTGTGGCGCCCAGAACCTCTAATGGGGACCACCCGTGCCGCTTAGGTGATCAGAATAAACTTTTTACCAAATGCGGCTTCGAAACACGAGGATCCATATATATTTCATTAGCCCAATAAAGCACACGGACTTCTACATATAATCAACACCTCACCCCACCAGGATTTGAACCCAAGATCTTATAATTGTGACCGGGGAACGCTACCTCTGGGCCACCAGGAAAAAAAAGCAGTCCTAGACTCTGCTATATTTTCACAAAGCCTGTTCAACGAGCTTATGGCGCCGTGAACCTCTAATGGGGACCACCCTGGCCACTTAGGTGATCAGTGCAACGTTTTACCAAATGCGGCTTCAAAACACGAGGGTCCATATATATTTCATTTGCCCAATAAAGCACGCGGACTTCTACATATAATCAACACCTCACCCAACCAGGATTCAAACCCACGATCTTATAATTGTGACCGGGCTATGCTACCTCTGGGACACCAGCACAATAAAAGCAGTCCTAGACTCTACTATATTTCACACAAAGCCTGTTCAACGAGCTTATGGCGCCGTGAACCTCTAATGGGGACCACCCGTGCCGCTTAGGTGATCAGAGCAACGTTTTACCGAATGCGGCTTCGAAACACGAGGATCCATATATATTTTAATAGCCCAATAAAGCACGCGGACTTCTACATATAATCAACACCTCACCCCACCAAGATTTGAACCCACGATCTTATAATTGTGACGGGGGCGCTACCTCTAGGCCACCAAGGACAATAAAGCATTCCTAGACTCTGCTATATTTCACACAAAGCCTGTTCAGGCTTATAACAAATGAACTATAATGGGGACCTGTGCCCACTTAGGTGATCAAACAACGTTTGCCAAATCCGACTTGGGGAAACACGAGGATCCATATATATTTCATTAGCCCAATAAATCACTCGGACTTCTACATATAATCAACTCACCTACCAGGATTCAGAGCCACAATCTTATAATTGTGACCGGGTATGCTACTCTAGGCCTGGGACAATAAAAAGCAGTCCTAGAGCTCTACTATATTTCACACAAAGCCTGTTAAACGAGCTTATGGCTGTGAACCACTATAAAGGGTTACCGTGCCGCTTAGGTGATCAGGCGGCAGCTTTACCAAATCACGGTTTCCGAAACACGAGGATCATATATATTTCAGTAGCCCCAATACACGCGGACTTCTACATACTAATCAACGCCTCACCCCACCAGGATTCGAACCCACGATCTTATAATTGTGACCGGGGAACGCTACCTCTGGGCCAACAGGACAATAAAAGCATTCGTAGACTCTACTATATTTCACACAAAGCCTGTTCAACGACCTTATGCCGCCGTGAACCTCTAATGGGGACCACCCGTGCTGCTTAAGTGATCAGAGCAACGTTTTACCAAATGCGGCTTCAAAACACGAGGATCCATATATATTTCATTCCCCAATAAAGCACGCGGCTTCTACATATAATCAACACCTCACCCCACCAGGATTCGAAACCATGATCTTCTAATTGTGACCGGGGAACGCTACCTCTGGGCCACCAGGACACTAGAAGCAGTCCTAGACTCTACTATATTTCACACAAAGCCTGTTCAACGACCTTATGGCGCCATGAACCTCGAATGGGGACCACCGTACCGCTTAGGTGATTAGAGCAACGTTTTACCAAATGCGGCTTCGAAATACGAGGATCCATGTATATTTCATTAGCCCAATAAAGCACGCGGACTTCTACATATAATCAACACCTCACCCCACCAGGATTTAAACACACGATCTTATAATTGTGACCGAGGAATGCTACCTATGGGCCACGAGGACACTATAAGCAGTCCTAGACTCTGTTATATTTCACACAAAGCCTGTTCAATGAGCTTATGGCACCGTGAACCACAATAGGGGACCACCCTTGCCGCTTAGGTGATAAGAGCAACGTGTTACCAAATCCGGCTCGGAAACACGAGGATCCATATATATTTCATTAGCCCAATAAAGCAGGCGGACTTCTACATATAATCAACACCTCACCCCAACAGGATTTGAACCAACGATCTTATAATTGTGACCGGGGAACGCTACCTCTGGGCAACCAGGACAATAAAAGCAGTCCTAGACTCTACTATATTTCACACAAAGCCTGTTCAACGAGCTTATGGCACCGTGAACCTCTAATGGGGACCACCCGTGCCGCTTAGGTGATCAGAGCAACGTTTTACCAAATCCGGCTACGAAACAAGAGGATCCATATATATTTGGCCTTCTTAATAAAGCGGACTACCATATAAATACTTCTCACCCCACCAATACTTGGGCCGATCTTATAATTGTGACCGGGGAACGCTACCTCTGGGCAACCAGGACAATAAAAGCAGTCCTAGACTCTACTATATTTCACACAAAGCCTGTTCAACGAGCTTATGGCACCGTGAACCTCTAATGGGGACCACCCGTGCCGCTTAGGTGATCAGAGCAACGTTTTACCAAATCCGGCTACGAAACAAGAGGATCCATATATATTTCATTAGCCCAATAAAGCACGCGGACTTTTACATATAATCAACACCTCTCATCACTAAGTTCAATGATCTTATAATTGTGACCGGGGAACGCTACCTCTGGCCACTAAGACAATAAAAGCAGTCCTAGACTCTACTATATTTCACACAAAGATTGTTCAACGAACTTATGGCGCCATGAACCTCTAATGGGGACCACCTGTGCCACTTAGGTGATCAGAGCAACGTTTTACCAAATCCGGCTTGGAAACACGAGGATCCATATATATTTCATTAGCCCAATAAATCACTCGGACTTCTACATATAATCAACACCTCACCCTACCAGGATTCAAACCCACGATCATATAATTGTGACCGGGGTATGCTACCTCTGGGCCACCAGGACACTAAAAGCAGTCCTAGACTCTGCTATATTTCACACATCCTGTTCAACGAGCTTATGGCGCATTGAACCTCTAATGGGGACCACCCGTGCCGCTTATGTGATCAGAGCAACGTTTTACCAAATCCGGCTTGGAAACACGAGGATCCATATATATTTCATTAGCCCAATAAAGCACTCGGACTTCTACATATAATCAACACCTCACCCCACCAGGATTCGAACCCACGATCTTATAATTGTGACCGGGGAACAATACCTCTGGGCCAACAGGACAATAAAAGCATTCGTAGACTCTACTATATTTCACACAAAGCCTGTTCAACGACCTTATGCCGCCGTGAACCTCTAATGGGGACCATCCGTGCTGCTTAAGTGTTCAGAGCAACGTTTTACCAAATGCGGCTTCAAAACACGAGGATCCATATATATTTCATTCCCCAATAAAGCACGCGGCTTCTACATATAATCAACACCTCACCCCACCAGGATTCGAACCCATGATCTTCTAATTGCGACCGGGGAACGCTACCTCTGGGCCACCAGGACAATAAAAGCAGTCCTAGACTCTGCTATATTTCACACAAAGCCTGTTCAACGAGCTTGTAGTTGCTGAACCTCATTTTACCAAATCCGGCTTCAGAAACACAAGGATCCATATATATTTCATTAGCCCAATAGAGCACGCGGACTTCATATAATCAACACCTCACTCCACCAGGATTCGGGCCACGATCTTATAATTGTGACCGAGGAACGCTACCTATGGGCCACCAGGACACTAGAAGCAGTCCTAGACTCTACTATATTTCACACAAAGCCTGTTCAACGACCTTATGGCGCCATGAACCTCTAATGGGGACCACCGTACAGCTTAGGTGATCAGAGCAACGTTTTACCAAATGCGGCTTCGAAATACGAGGATCCATATATATTTCATTAGCCCAATAAAGCACGCGGACTTCTACATATAATCAACACCTCACCCCACCAGGATTTAAACCCACGATCTTATAATTGTGACCGAAGAATGCTACCTATGGGTCATGAGGACACTATAAGCAGTCCTAGACTCTGTTATATTTCACACAAAGCCTGTTCAATGAGCTTATGGCACCGTGAACCACTATAGGGGACCACCCTTGCCGCTTAGGTGATAAGAGCAACGTTTTACCAAATCCGGCTCGGAAACACGAGGATCCATTTATACTTCATTAGCCCAATAAAGCAGGCGGACTTCTACATATAATCAACACCTCACCCCAACGATCTTATAATTGTGACCGGGGAACGCTACCTCTGGGCAACCAGGACAATAAAAGCAGTCCTAGACTCTACAATATTTCACACAAAGCCTGTGCAACGAGCTTATGGCGCGATGAACCTCTAATGGGGACCACCCGTGCCGCTTAGGTGATAAGAGCAACGTTTTACCAAATCCGGCTTGTAAACACAAGGATCCATAGATATTTCATTAGCACAATAAAGCACGCGGACTTCTACATATAATCAACACCTCACCCCACCAGGATTTGAACCCACTATCTTATAATTGTGACCGGGGAACGCTACCTCTGGGCAACCAGGACAATAAAAGCAGTCCTAGATTCTACTATATTTCACACAAAGCCTGTTCAACGACCTTATGGCGCCATGAACCTCTAATGGGGACCACCTGTGCCGCTTAGGTGATCAGGGCAACGTTTTACCAAATCCGGCTTCGAAACACGAGGATCAATTTATATTTCAATAGCCCCATAAAGCACGCTTACTTCTACATTTAATCAACACCTCAACCCACCCGGATTTGAACCCATGATCTTATAATTGCTACCGGGGAACGCTACCTCTGGGCCACTAAGACAATAAAAGCAGTCCTAGACACTACTATATTTCACACAAAGCCTGTTCAACGAGCTTATGGCGCTGTGAACCACTATAGAGGACCACCCGTGCCGCTTAGGTGATCAGAGCAACGTTTAACCAAATGCGGCTTCGAAACAGGAGGATCCATATATATTTCATTAGCCCAATAAAGCATGCGAACTTCTACATATAATCAACACCTCACCCCACCAGGATTTCAACCAATGATCTTATAATTGTGACCGGTGAACGCTACCTCTGGCCACTAAGACAATAAAAGCAGTCCTAAACTCTGCTATATTTCACACAAAGCCTGTTCAACGAGCTTATGGCGCCGTGAACCTCTAATGGGGACCATCCGTGCCACTTAGGTGATCAGAGCAACGTTTTACCAAATCCGGCTTCGAAACACAAGGATCCATATATATTTCATTAGCCCAATAGAACACGCGGACTTCTACATATAATCAACACCTCACTCCACCAGGATTCGAACCCACGATCTTATAATTGTGACCGAGGAACGCTACCTATGAATACTGGGACACTATAAGCAGTCTAGACTCTACCATATTTCACTCAAGCCTGTTCCAGCGACAGCCATATGCAAACCTCTATTAGGACCACCGTGCCGCTGGTGATCAGAGCAACGTTTACCAAATCGGTTGGGCTACGAAGTCATATATATTTCATTAGCCCAATAAAGCACGCGGACTTCTACACATAATCAACGCCTCACCCCACCAGGATTTGAAACCACGATCTTATAATTGTGACCGGGGAACGCTACGTCTGGGCCACCAGGGCAATAAAAGCAGTCCTAGACAATGCTATATTTCATACAAAGCCTGTTCAAAGAGCTTATGGCGCCGTGAACCTCTCATGGGGACCACCCGTGCCGCTTAGGTGATCAGAGCAACGTTTTACCAAATCCGGCTTCGAAACACGAGGATCCATATATATTTCATTAGCCCAATAAAGCACGCGGACTTCTCCATATAATCAACACCTCACCCCACCAGGATTCGAACCCACGATCTTATAATTGTGACAGGGGAACGCTACCTCTGGGCCACCAGGACACTAAAAGCAGTCCTAGACTCTATTATATTTCACACAAATCCTGTTGAATGAGCTTATGGCGCCGTGAACCTCTAATGGGGACCACCCTTGCCGCTTAGGTGATCAGAGCAATGTTTTACCAAATCCGGCTTCGAAACACGAGGATCCATATATATTTCATTAGCCCAATAAAGCACGCTGACTTCTACATATAATCAACACCTCACCTCACCAGGATTTGAACCAACGATCTTATAATTGTGACCGGGGAACGCTACCTCTGGGCAACCAGGAAAATAAAAGCAGTCCTAGACTCTACTATATTTCACACAAAGCATGTTCAACGACCTTATGGCGCGATGAACCTCTAATGGGGACCACCCGTGCCGCTTAGGTGATAAGAGCAACGTTTTACCAAATCCGGCTTGGAAACACGAGGATCCATAGATATTTCATTAGCACAATAAAACACATGGCTTCATATAATCAACTCTCACCCACCGGGATTTGAACCCTATCTTATAAATTTGTGACAAGGTACTTACCTCTGAGCCAGGACAATAAAAACAGTGCCGACTCTGCCTGTTTCCTGAAGCCTGTTCAACAGCTTATGGCGCGTGAACCACCCTATAGAAGAGACCACCATGCGCCGTTGATCAGAGCAACGTTTAACCAAATGCGACTTCAACAGGAGGATCCGCCGCCATATTTCATTAGCCCAATAATACGCGAACTACGCGACCAGCACACTCACCCACAGGTTTCAGCCAGCGATCCTGTGGTGTGACCGGGGAACATACCTCTGAACACTAGACAACAAAAGCAATTCTAAACTCTGCTATGGCTACACAACCTGTTCCCAGCGAGCTTGTAGGCGCCCGTGAACCTCTAATAGGAACCATCCGTTACCCTTAGGTGATCAGAGCAGCGTTTTACCAAATCCGGCTTCCCGAAACACAAGGATCCATATATATTTCATTGGCCCAATTAAGCACGCGGACTTCTACATATAATTAACACCTCACCCCACCAGGATTCGAACCCACGATCTTATAATTGTGACCGAGGAACGCTACCTATGGGCCACCAGGACACTATAAGCAGTCCTAGACCCTACTATATTTCACACAAAGCCTGTTCAACGAGCTTATGGCGCCATGAACCTCTAATGGGGACCACCGTACCGCTTAGGTGATCAGAGCAACGTTTTACCAAATCCGGCTGCAAACACGAGGATCCATATATATTTCATTAGCCCAATAAAGCACGCGGAATTCTACATATAATCAACACCTCACCCCAACAGGATTTGAAGCCACGATCTTATAATTGTGACCGGGGAACACTACCTCTGGGCCACCAGGACAATAAAAGCAGTCTTAGACTCTGCTATATTTCACACAAAGCATGTTCAACGAGCTTATGGCGCCGTAGACCTCTAATGGGGACCATCCGTGCCGCTTAGGTGATCAGAGCAACGTTTTACCAAATCCGACTTCGAAACACAAGGATCCATATATATTTCATTATCCCAATAGAGC